>NC_046160.1:110765191-110835044 GCF_011064425.1 Rattus rattus | reverse complement strand
ATTTTCAGCAAATAGTGCTGGTTCAACTGGAGGTCAACATGTAGAAGAATGCAGATCGATCCATGCTTATCACCCTGTACAAAGCTTAAGTCCAAGTGGATCAAGGACCTCCACATCAAACCAGACACACTCAAACTAATAGAAGAAAAACTAGGGAAGCATCTGGAACACATGGGCACTGGAAAAATTTCCTGAACAAAACACCAATGGCTTATGCTCTAAGATCAAGAATCGACAAATGGGATCTCATAAAACTACAAAGCTTCTGAAAGGAAAAGGACACTGTGGTTAGGAAAAAGCGGCAACCAACAGATTGGGAAAAGAACTTTACCAATCCTACAACAGATAGAGGCCTTATATCCAAAATATACAAAGAACTCAAAAGTTAGACCGCAGGGGACAAATAACCCTATTAAAAAATGGGGGTTCAGAGCTAAACAAAGAATTCACAGCTGAGGAATGCCGAATGGCTGAGAAACACCTAAAGAAATGTTCAACATCTTTAGTCATCAGGGAAATGCAAATCAAAACAACCCTGAGATTTCACCTCACACCAGTGAGAATGGCTAAGATCAAAAACTCAGGTGACAGCAAATGCTGGCGAGGATGTGGAGAAAGAGGAACACTCCTCCATTGTTGGTGGGGTTGCAGACTGGTACAACCATTCTGGAAATCAGTCTGGAGGTTCCTCAGAAAATTGGACATTGAACTGCCTGAGGATCCAGCTATACCTCTCTTGGGCATATACCCAAAAGATGCCCCAACATATAAAAAAGACACGTGCTCCACTATGTTCATTGCAGCCTTATTTATAATAGCCAGAAGCTGGAAAGAACCCGGATGCCCTTCAACAGAGGAATGGATACAGAAAATGTGGTACATCTACACAATGGAATATTACTCAGCTATCAAAAACAACGACTTTATGAAATTCGTAGGCAAATGGTTGGAACTGGAAAATATCATCCTGAGTGAGCTAACCCAATCACAGAAAGACATACATGGTATGCATTCATTGATAAGTGGCTATTAGCCCAAATGCTTGAATTACCCTAGATGCCTAGAACAAATGAAACTCAAGACGGAGGATCAAAATGTGAATGCTTTACTCCTTCTTTAAAAGGGGAACAAGAATACCCTTGGCAGGGAAGAGAGAGGCAAAGATTAAAACAGAGACTGAAGGACACCCATTCAGAGCCTGCCCCACATGTGGCCCATACATATACAGCCACCCAATTAGACAAGATGGATGAAGCAAAGAAGTGCAGAAGTGTAGATCGCCCTGAGAGACACAGCCAGAATACAGCAAATACAGAGGCGAATGCCAGCAGCAAACCACTGAACTGAGAATAGGACCCCAGTTGAAGGAATCAGAGAAAGAACTGAAGAGCTTGAAGGGGCTTGAGACCCCATATGTACAACAATGCCAAGCAACAGAGCTCCAGGACTAAGCCACTACCTAAAGACTATACATGGACTGACCCTGGACTCTGACCTCATAGGTAGCAATGAATATCCTAGTAAGAGCACCAGTGGAAGGGAAGCCCTGGGTCCCTAAGACTGAACCCCCAGTGAACTAGACTGTTGGGGGGGGAGGGCGGCAATGGGGGAGGGTGGGGAGGGAACACCCATAAGGAAGGGAGGGGAAGGGGATGTTTGTCCCGAAACTGGAAAGGGAATAACACTCGAAATGTATATAAGAAAAATTCAAGTTTAAAAAAAAAAAAAAAAAAAAGAGGAGACCAGGAGGGGGACACCATTTGGGATGTAAATAAATAAAATAATTAATAAGAGAGAGAGAGAGAGAGAGAGAAAGAGAGAGAGAGAGAGCACCTCCAGATGCCACATGTGAAGAAACAACACACAGAAGAGCTCTTGACCCTGGCTTCAAGTGGGTTACACTCTTCTTCCTGCATTTCCTGTTGATTCGGTGCATCGCTTCCTACATGATTTAGTCTCAATATAAAATTTAGATTCTACAGGATGTCAGCATTAGTCCATTGGATAAACAAAATGTTTATTGAACATCTCGTAAATACCAGGTATAACTATCATTCAATTTCTGATCAACTGAAGGGATGGACAGACAATTAATGGGCATGTACATAAAAATATGTAGGTAGTATAGAATGTCAGTAATGATATGCTCAGTGAAGAAAGACAGAGGGGAGAAAAATAAAAGGCTCAGGAACAGAGATGCTTAGAATCAGTCACCTTAGATTATGTGAACAACAATGACCTCCAGTAAAAGTAACTGTGGACCTTTAAAGTAAATGTCAAGAAGATACCCAACCTGCAGGAAGCCAGAATGGACATTACAGAGAAAGAAAATGAACAATGCAGAATCAGCCAGGCAATCATAAGAGATTATAATGAACTCTAATATAACTATTGAATTTCTAAGAAAGTACATTTTTAACCAATCAAGATTAAAAATAATTACTTTGGGGAGGAAAAAAAAGAATCAAGGGGCTGAACATTGAAGAACTATAGCAACAGGGTTTTGTGGGTTTGTTTGTTTGTTTTGTTTTTTAAGGATTCCAATAATAAAGGTGTTTCTTAATCTCCAGCAAGCATAGCGTTCAAAATATTTAACATCCAAACAAAATGGGCAGTGGCAGGTATGGTGCTTAACGTTGGCTCTAGGGATATTGCTGTAAACAGAACATCAATAAGTCATATATCACTGGCGGGAAATCGTGCTGCACTGGATAATAGCCTTTTCTACCTTATCAGCATCAGAGAGCTATTGCAATCAGCACCACAGTTTTCAGAGTTCTTTGTCACTTGTATTGGCCATTACTATACAGAGAAATGCCATCCAAGAGAGAGTTCAATACAAAAGTGTCCATTTTAACATCCATAGGTCCCCACTTCAATGTTGATTCTAAATAATAATTCTAACAGCCACCTGAATATTTAACATTGCATTATCTACCTAATCAATTACATTATTAGCAATTTTGTTACTTAAATTTATTATCTATTCTTATTACTTATTATGAAATAAACATTTTTTTAGAAGCTAAGGATAAAGGAATGAAAAACACACTAAAATCCTGCCCTTATGATGTTTACATTGTAATGATAGGACCAGCAATTTAAAAGATAAATGAAGGAAATTCAGGGTCTTTAATATTGTGATAAGCAAAACGAGTAGACTATGGACCAAGTGCCTGGAACATTGGCAAGCAGTTTCAATTGTAGTCAGTACAGCATCTTTGAAAGGGCGATGCTGTAGCCTTGGCTCACAAGGAGACCCAGGCATTAACTGTATCCTTGTTTGTATGGAGAAAGATCCAAGACAATCAATTGACAAGTGGTGTTGCACCAAGACAAGACAAGTGTAACAAAAGCTTTCAATGAGAGAGAGAGAGAGAGAGAGAGAGAGAGAGAGAGAGAGAGAGAGAGACAGAGAGACAGAGAGACAGAGAGAGAGAGACAGAGAGACAGAGAGAGACAGAGAGAGACAGAGAACAAAAAAAAAAAAAAAACAGGGTGAGAGGTAAATGGGAGACATAAGTACAGCAAGAAAGGAACACACCTTCCTTGTCTTGGATGGTATAACACAGCTCAGAGTTTGAACTCTGAGTAAACCAGAAAGCCAGTGGAGGTTCAGAGTCAAGCATCAGCCAAGTAAGGTTTTGGTATATTAAGAAACCTATGGGTGTTCTTCAGTGCACTTTGGAAGCATCAATAGATCTTCACAATACCTTTTTGCTTTGAAGAGAATCAGGGTGGAAAAACTGATACTACATATTATAGATAATGTGTCTACTTCGTACATATAGTATTGGGTTGGTTGTTTGTTTGCAGAAGAGTTCTTTGAATAAGCTCTTGTATGCATCCTCTTTTCCTTTGTGATATAAGTATTTCTCATTCACCACACATTATATTGGATGTTTAAGGAAACTCTGTCAAAGCAAGAATTCTGGGCAACAAGAGCTGGAGAGATTGCCCAGTAGTTAACACTGAGTGAACGTGATTGTTGGGGGAAGGGCAGAAATGGGGGGGAGGAGGGGGAGGGGAACACCCATAGAGAAGGAGAGGGGGAGGGGTTAGGGGGATGTTGGCCCAGAAACCGGGAAAGGGGATAACAATCGAAATGTAAATAAGAAATACCCAAGTTAATAAAGATTTTTTAAAAAGTTTAAAAAAAAAGGTCAAAATTAAAAAAAAAAAAAAAGAAGAACACTGGGTTCTTCCAGAGGACAAACTTAGAATCTGTATACCAACTTGGCCACTCAAAATTGTCTGTAACTCCAATTCCATGGTATCTATTGCCCACTTCTGGCCCCCTTGTAGGTCAGACATGAAAGTAAAGCAAAACAGGTGAAACGTCCTTACACATAAAGTTGGGAAGAAAGGACTGAAGCATCCACACCCTGGTTTTCCTTCCTTCTATGCTCCATATTGTCTGTGGGTTGGATCATGGGCATTGTGAGCTTTTGAACTAATATCCACTTATTACTGAGTACATATCATGTGTGTTCGTTTGTGTCTGGGTTCCCTCATTCAGGATGATATTTTCTAGTTCCATCCATTTACCAGAGAATTTCAAGAAGTCATTGTGTATATACTCCATTGTGTATACGTACCACATTTTCTGTATCTATTTTTCTGTTGAGGAACATCTGAGTTGTTTCCAGCTTCTGGCTATTATAAATAAGGCTGCTATGAGCACAGTGGAGCATGTGTCCTTGTTTTATGTTGGACCATCTTTTGGGTACATGTTCTGGGGTGGTATAACTGGGTCCTCAGGTAGAACTATTACCAATTTTCTGAGGAATCGCAGACACATTTCCAAAGTAGTTTAACCAGCTTTCAGTCCCACCAGCAATGGAAGAGTGTTCCTCTTTCTCCACATCCTCACCAACATCTGCTGTTACCTGTGTTTTTGATCTTAGTCATTCTGACTGGTGTGAGGTGGAATCTCAGGGTCATTTTGAATTGTATTTCCCTGATGACTAAAGATATTGAACATTTCTTTAGGTGCTTCTCAGTCATTGGAGAATTCTCTATTTAATTCTATATTTAATAGGGTTATTGTGGGAGGTGGAGGGAGAGGGATACCGGGGAGGGAGAAAGGGGGAGAGGAAATAAGGTGGCAGTAACAGGAACTGGAGGAGATATAAGAGAGGTACAGAGGGTCAGGAAACCCAATAAAAATATGTAGCAGGGAAGATGAGAGACTGGAGATAGCCACTGGGGAGACCCAGACACCAGGGAAACATAAGGCTCCCAGGATTCAACTGGGATGACTTTAGCTGAAATGCACAGAAAAAGGGGAGATAGAAACTGTTGAGACCACCTCCAACAGATAGGCAGAGCCCCTGGTTGAGTAACGGGGCCACCCACCCATCTCCAGTTTTTAACCCAGAAATGATCCTGTCTAAAGGAAGAACAGAGATAAAAAGTTGAGAGAGACTGAAGGAAGAGCCAACCAGGGATTGCCCCTCCTGGGGATCCATCATGTCTGCAGACAGCAAACCCACCAATGACAGGAACCTAGTGTGGCAGTGCCTGAGGAGGTCCGGCCAACAACTGACTAATGCAGATGTGGATGCTTGGAGCCAACCCTCAGACTGAGCTCAGGGAATCCTGTGGGGAAGCTGGCAGAAGGACTGGAGGAGCAGGGGCGCGGGGGAAGGGGGGGAGGGGTGATTACAACCCCACTGGAAGAACGCACAGGCTGGCCTGAAAACTCAGTGCTCTCAGACTCTAGACCGTCAACCAAGGAGTATATCTGGAGATCTATGGCTCCGATACATATTAGCAGAGGATGGCCTTGCCTGACAACAACAGGAGGGGAGACCCTTGGTCCGGGGAGGTTTGATGCCCTAGCATAGGGTGATGCTGGAGTGGTAGAATGGGAGAGTGGGGGTGGGGGAGCACTCTCATACAGGCAAAGGGAAGGGGGGGGCAGACGTGGGATGGGGTGGTGGGGGTGGGGTTAACCAGGAAGTGGGATATTAGTTGATATGTAAATGAATGGAATGATTAATTTTAAAAAGTTAGACAGAAACAAAGAAAAGAAAAGGAAAGAAAAGAAAAGAAGAAATTAAATTCTGAGTGAAACTAAAATTCTAATTCAAAATAATAGTGCCTAGACTTCTCACATCTCCTTCAGGATATAAAATTTAGAAAAAATATAGAGATAAAATCAAAAATGTTTTCGTCTGTATATTGTGTATTTCAGTAACTTACTTCTATAGTTGTTGCACATGACAACGGGTATATGGATTTCTCTGGGTCCAGCGTACAGAGCTCCTTGGAAGTATCTTGAAGAGGCCAGACCAAGCATCAGTCCACTTAAAGCAGAGAAGCAGAAAGAGTACAACTGGCTCATGTGACCATCAGCAAACAAGTGGGGATAATAAAATCTGCTGTAAGAATGCGGCTATGATGAAAAACAGGCATTTCTAATTTACCAAGAAGGTTAACTAGATATGTCCTGAAATTTCATACACAGAGATAAGTTTACAAGTACATTTAAGGGAGCTGGGGGTTTGCTCAGGGGTTAGAGCATTTGGTGACTAAGCTCTCCATGGTGTTAGGATTACAGGCACACTACACTGTTTCTCACATTGGTGTGGGGAGTTTGCACTCAAGCCCTTATACTGGTCTCTGGGTCTTGCTAGACAGCCTATCTCCAGATTCACTAAGGAACATTGTGTTAAAGTAAATAAAGCTTAAGAGTGAGAGAGACACACTCAATGTGTCCTGTGACCTTCATGTGACATGTGGCCATGAATAACTACACACACATGTACATATTCAACATGCATACAAACAAACACACACACATATATGCACACACACAAGAAGACACTAATAAAGTAAACCACATTGTGCTTCTAAATTGATGAAATTATAGACTTATAAAATTATAATCTGTGAAGGATTTCAGCTTCTACTTTCAAGCATCACATAACCTGATGTTGATACCTAACAAATAGTGAGCAGACACACACACACACACACACACACACACACACACACAAAAACTCTCACTTTTGAGTTTAGATGTGAAATCTATATAAAATACTAGCGAATTGCATTCAGCATGGTATTTTAAAAATAATGCATTGCAAATAAATGGTGTTTGTTCCAAGAATGCCGGAGTTGTATGACATTAGCAATTCTAATAATATAGGGCTTACATCATCAGATCAAAAATAAAAATGTTGTTGCTTCAAGAGATGCTACAATGTATAACAAAACTAATATCTCAGGTCCGGGGAAACTTTTGAAAACGGAATATGAAGTTTCAAGTGAGAGAGGAAAAGTATGACTAATTATATACAGTTATATAATTGTTGAGTTCTGTTAAAAGCTGTTGAAATGCTTAGGTAGGTAAATACAATGTTAAAACAAAACATTTCTGCATATTAAGAGTCAGAATGATCTGTGGATGTCAGAAGGCAAGCTGGAGTGCCAGTCCTTACCTCCCACCTTCCATCGGAGTCTGTGTAGGTCAGGCTAGCAAGCCCACGACCTTCCAGGATATCTTCCCTTCACTCCCCATCTCAATCAAGTAACATCATGATTACAGATGCATACCACATCTGCATTTGCGTGGATTCTGGGGGGTTCAAACTCAGGTCCAAACTTCACTTGAAAAACAGACACTTTCCCCACATAGACACCTCCCTCCCCACTTCCACGAAAATTTAAAAGTCAGTATATTGTGAATATTAGTCATTTAACTATCCCGAAACATAAAGGTATAATAGAAAATGAAAATCACTATGAGTACCTAATGAATTACAACATATACAGTGAATGAACTTAAGATGAAAACTATTTTGAGAAACATCTAGCATCAGTGAAGAACACAGAGAAAATCTTAACAATAAAGACAAAATGAGACTTGTGAAGAAAAGACTCATGTTGTGAATTTAAATCATATATTAAAGAAGCTAGAATCACATCGTTAATGGTATTTTGAAAAGTAGAATATGATGATATCTAAGCTTAAGTGAAAGAACAAATTAAGGGCTTTTTTTCAGAGAATATGGAAAATTAGAATTGGAGAAATTTTAAAATTCAGGTAATAGTCTGTAATATTCAAAGTTGGATGTAGTGAATTACAGCAAAAAAACAGAATAATCAAAATCTTGTCTCATCTTACCAAGCTTTAGGTATGGAGACAAAACATCTTATATTCAGGATTTAGATGTTTCAAAAAGACAGGGAAGAAATCTATAAAAAAGATTTATAACATTTATACAAATTAAAAATTGATTTAATTTTAAAATGTATTAACACATCTTAGAAGCATGAAGAGACAATTTTCTAAGCACTGAAATCTTTTCCATTTTAAGGCAATAAAAGTAAATAAGTCCATTCATTCTCTGGGATAACAGACTATACTTGGTACATTGGCCAGAATTATTTAGGGTATGTCCTAATTTCTTTCTGTTGCTGTTCTATAACACAAGCTAAACTAATTGGATTGAGGATCATTTGGCTTACATTTTCCACATCAAGATCCACCATTGAGGGATCTAGAGAAACTCAAGGTGGAATCTGGAGACAGAAACTCAGTTACATTTCAAAAACAGCCCTGGTCTACCCACATAGGGATGGTACCACCCACCTGCACTGGGATCTCCTGTAAAAACCAGCAATCAAGAAAAATATCTCCCAGACATTCTCACAAACCAACCCGAAGAAGGCAGTTCCTTGACGGATAGCCTTTCTTCCAAGGTTTGTGACATGTTGACACAAAACGACCCTGTACAGTGTACAAATCTTAATTCCCTGGCTTTTTAATGGGAAAAAAGACAGCAAGTAAAAAGGAGATTTTATTTAAACATGAACTGTAGTCTTAAATATAACACTTGGCACATATGTAATCTTAGGAAATGTAACATTTTATAACTCCAATTCTTTATTAACATAATCATGCTAATTATATCTATGTGGGTGCATAAAACATGAAATCCCATTTTAAAAGCTAGAAAACCCATGAGCTTCGATTTGCATCCCGTGACTGTTCATTTCCAGTCCAATTGTTAGCACAGAACTACTTTGTTTCAGAGCCTTGCACATCATTGCCTGTGACTGTCCAAATAAGTCTTTGTGGACAGTCAGTATTCAGTGTTTATTTCTGAACTATAGCAGCTAAAAGCCTCAGAAAATACCTAGAAGAATATATATATTATTTTGCTTCCCAGGTTCATTTAAATCAGGGGTAGGGGAGAAGAAACCCATGCCATTTCAAAGATGGAAAAGAGAAAACCTTGCCCTCATCACAGATAGGCTGACGATCAGGGGCACAGTTGCAGTTTATTTTAGCTCCAGTTAGGATACTTTTAGTATCATCGGCCTCCAAGAACCAACAATAAGCAGCTTCTCGTGGTTCCCGTTTCCTGCAACCTGGAAGCAATTTTCTATGACATATACCAGATCAAATACTCAATGTACTGGGTAAGTCCCTAGTAGCGCAGCTCCCTCTCCATTAGTAGCCTGTTCCCATTGTAGCTGTTCAACATTTTCATCCTGCTATTTTTTTTTTCAAACATACTATCCTACGATCCCAAGCTCCTCTGCCTCTGAGAGGGACAATCGATCTTTTCTAGACTACCTCCCTTGATCTACTGAATTCTGACACAGAGCTCAGCCCAGGCTTTCTGGTGGCAATTTCCACATGATCATCTCCCCGAAATTTTAATCCCCCCCCTAAAATCCATCGTACAAATTTCAGCGGCTTTCAGCCTCCTTCCAAAGAAGCAATTGTGCTCAACCTGAACTGCTCGCTGCCAAGTGCAGTGACGCCTCCTAGCTCGCTGATTTTTAAGCAATTAAGGCAGATGCAAATATCCGCATCTGCCAATCAATTGATTTTTCTACATGCTAGAACATTTTACAGATTGGATGGGTACAGTGTTTCTCTCCCCACAGACTGCAGCTGTGAATTTGCAACTTTTGGATTTCTGTTCATTTGCCACTTGAAAAATTTGTTTGGCAAAAATAAAACTTTTCTGCTGGGAGAAAAAAGTGTGTATATATATATATATATATATATATATATATATATATATATATGAATGAATGTATGTCAGCATTTTCCACAAAGACTGTATAAGGAAACAATACTAGAGAAACTATTAATGATGCAGTCAATAAGAATAAACAGAGACTTTAAATCAAACTCAGCTCAGTGTGTTTCAATGTCCTGATGCCTGAATGGAGGACTTGGTGACAGATCTGAGGTAACCCCGAAGCCTTGCAATGTAAGCGTGAGGAAGACATGTTTTTCTGTGCTTGGCTGCACACTGAGGTTCATACATTTACCTACAGATGAATATTTCCTCATACAGTTATTTGGCAAATGATTGAGGATGATTTTTGTAGTCTGTGGAAGCAGTTCTACAGAATTTTCCTTAGATATGGTCGTTTATATGCCTTTTAGTTCTGAAGACAATGTCCTTTAGACCCTTTTTCTTGTTTAGAATAACCACTAATCTAGTGGTTCAGAAACAAAATAGAGCCTTGACCGAAATTTCTAATGTAAAAACAAAATTAACGTATGAAACACATACTGTATCTGTCATGTTTGTGGTGCAAAGTCACTGCTTTCAACCAGGGTAGACAACACTTTAGATGCCATGTTCGCTTGAAGGTAGCAAGGAAGCTAAAATTATTGAGATAGGAGTTCCTGAGATTTTGTGTAGAAATGATGTGGCCTTGGGGAAGAAAGTTATTAGATAACTTATGAGTTTAACTATTGAGATATTATCAGGAAGTGAAGAAATATAGTTTGAAAGAGAACACATAGTAAAGCGTATTGAAAATTAGTAAACCGACTGCAGATGCTTCCAGAAATATCTCTAAAGATCATAGAATCTAATGCTAGGGAGTCACTCCCTTATCTTTATTTTATTCAACCATAATGCAGGACTGAAGAATTTTTTTATACTGGGATATTGAACGTTTTGAAGATTTCACAATTTCCAGCATCTTTTTATTCTGCACGAGAGAGATTGGAAGCTGGGCACCCTAACTTGACTGTTCAGTTCATATCCGCAGTCCTGTAGAAATGAGGCACCCAGGGCTAGAGAACACCTGCGGCGAAGCAAACCTATTGAGTCAGGAAAAGTGATAAGGTACTTTCTCAGAAAATCCACACCGGCACAGTCCTGATAGAACAACTGGCAATAATCAGGTAAAGCAACGCGTTTCCAAGAAATAGAAGAAGACAAGAGAGTAATGAACATCAAGAGGGAAAATGCGACCAGCCCTGATGCCTCTTCTCAGAGAGGAAGCAGTAACAGAGGGCACAGAAGCAGCTATTAACCTTGATGACTGCCGAGAGAAAGTAATGGGCTTAGAAGTTTGGGCACAGAGCTCAACTCTTGATCCACAGGAAGAATAAATTCTTTCCAACAGAGAATTGCCGGTTTGATTTGTTTTTGTAGCTTGCAAATAAAGCGTCCCATATGTTTCAGATTGAGAATGAAATGGAAGGGGAAATAAGACATCCCACTTTCAAAGGGAGACCCAAATGTTCTTAACCGTCTCCTTCAAGAAAGGGTATCCTATAATGGCCCCAAGAAATGTGAGGCTGGAGAGGGAGAACAATTCATAAAGAATATTCTCGGGTATCATAACACAATGAAATTATTTTTGAAGAGTCTCTAAATTATTCTATTAAATATCTGGGAAAATATGTTTAAGTTCTTTGGATATTGTTTGATTGCATGAAACTTTTGATGATGAAAATTTAACACTATTATCTGAAAGCTCAAATTCCCACTAGCATCAACAGACAGTACCTACTTCATGCTAAGGACATCCAGATAAATTGAAAAATGTAAAGACATGTTGAAGTGAAAAAAAGTGTCTTCACAACTACTTTTTAAAAATTTATCTAAAATCATGTAACACTGTGGGGAGGGTGGAATTACATCTTGTTATACATGTTTTTAATCACCCTATTTAAACCAACAATATTGCGAGATACATTCTTTACCCAGTTTTCTAAATATTAACCCACGATTCTCATTTCTATGGAACACATTTTTAAATAATTCACATTAAAATTTCTCTCATGAATGGCATGTGAGAAAGCTTTAAGTACTTTTTCCTAACTAGTACATTTCCCTCCAAACAATTTAATGGTGAGTCCAACCTATTCCTCATAATTTTCTAATGGTTCTGTACCAATCAGGCATTAGTTAACACATTCCCAACATATTTCGACAGGGCCGCTGTGAGTACAATAATTTGGTTGTTGATTTTATGCCTTTTATGTATTTTATGTTGCTATATATCCTGTTCATGGCCGTTCTTGTGTGTGTTCTTAAGGAGCTTGTGGAAGTCTCACTTTATTATCCTTTTGAAATTTCTTTCACATATATTCTCATAAAGGTGTACTAGAAAAAAAATTTACAGGATCAATAACATGATACAGAGGGAATGGTCTCACACCATGAAATAACTACTTCTGTGGATATATAAAGGGAGCTGTAATCTCAACTCCTCCATTCCACTTAAGTCTTTTGACATTCTCCAAAGTCTGTATCTGGAGTGACCATATCAAAGAACAGATATTGTCACCCATTTACTTCCACAGCTATTGGTCATAGTTCAAATGATAAAAATAATGTTTATTAAATAATTACTAATGGTTTCTAAATACTCACCACCACCCCCACTTCCTTTGATTCAGCAACCCTGCCAGATAGCAAGTAATTAAAGTCAATGCTGAAGTTGAAATGCTCAACATATCTGTACCTCAAAACCTTGAAAACCGGATGATCTAACAATCTCTGCTCCTCCAGTAAAAACTACCTGAAAAAAATTAGAATAAAGTTGTGAAAACTCTGCTAGTTTGACTCTCTTTCAAGTTTTGGGAGTTCTCAAATAAATTTTGATTTTAGTAATTCCCTGGAAAAGGCCACGGGACTCCCTGAGAGTTAACATATGCACTGTTTAAGTTTATTACAGGAAAAGAATGCAGAACAAACTCAGCCAGAGAAACACTTAGGGCAGAAAGCACGAGAGTTTCAAACAGTTTTTCTTTTCCTCTCCTCTCCTCTGTCGGGCTATCTTGTCCTTCCAGGCCTGATGCATGGTACGATTCGTGGACTAATCTCAACTAGGCAAACTCACCCAGATTCCATAGCCAGGGGACTTCATGACATAGATACAGGATTGGCTAACTGTCCATGTGTTTTATCTCAATCTTAAGATCAATTGGTGCCTTATGATGCAAACTTTATACTCCAAATAAATGTCCTGCTTGCTCCCTTTTATGAGTTCAGACCCCCCACCCTAACATGATCAGATATGACCAGCAGCACTGTAAAGCCTATCTGCCCTGCTTTCTTTGTACACAAAGGCACTCCTGTAGCACATGTAAGTATCTCCTAGAAGCTGAGCCCAAAGCTAAACTTGGATCACTTGTGCAGCATTCAGCATCTTGTTAAGGCAATCTGGACCATTTATCCTGGCCAGGGTGCTTTGCCAACAAACAAACTAAGCTTGTGGACTCAAAGAAGTCCTGCCACACACAGGCTCTCTTTCTCTCTCTCTCTCTCTCTCTCTCTCTCTTTCTCTCTCACACACACACACACACACACACGCACACACGCACACGCACACGCACACGCACACGCACACACACACCAGACTTGATCATCACATCAGCTGTTCCGAGTGCTGTGTTTCATCACTAGAAGCTTGTTATAGGCTTGGCAGGTTTTTATAGTACTAAGCTGAGAAAAAGCTCACATGACAGCTGAGTGAAACATCAGGACTGTAAACTGCTAATTGCCAATTCCATATGTTTGCAAGGCAAACAACGGCGAGGAATGTGCGTGGTGAGAAATCGCTGAAGCTTGTACTTACCTAGCGAGCGGGACCAAAAATGATACAACCCCATAGCTCTCCCAGGTTCCATCTCCATTTTCAAATCAGGAATTGTAAAGATTAAGGACCCGAAATGTAAATCCTTAGTCTTCTAGGTAGGTATTCACTGTGTACCGTAATACAGCCTGTAAACCTTGTTCATTTGCTTTGGGGACTGATGAGCAAAGGTAATTCTATATGCTATAAAAAGGATTAATTGGTGCCCTGAACTCAGATTCTCAGATTTCACTTACAAATTCTGATCTTTACCAGCTGTGAGTTGCTAAGCATGGCATACAATCTTCCTGCGTATATCCCTGGGTAAAATATTTCAGTTCTGTGGGGTCCTGTGTCATTGAGTGTTGAGTGAATGTTATCTAGGGTAATCATCAAGAAGACACTGGGAGGAAATGAAAACCTGGGAGCTAAAACAGCTTCATTGTTAAGGACAACTAATCCAGATGATAACTATCTCTTGATTAAATGTGCCCATTCAGAAAGAGTCTCTGAGAAGGAAACTTCAGAGTATCCTTAGCATCACCTCCCAAGCACAGAGAGGGAGGAAACATGCTAGTTTGACTGTTGCTAACTAAAGGGGACTTCGATTTTGAAAAAAAAAATACAGATACATATTGATTGATTAAAACTCTATAGAAACTCGAGCGTAACAGACAGCATTAACTTTCGCTAGTGTATTAAGTGATATCTAGGACAGCAAGGCTCAACTAAGCAAAGTGCCCTTTTTCCACTTCCGTGGAGAGAGGGGGAGGTTAGGATTTGTTTCAGTCTGGAAAGAGGAAAGGATTAAGAGGACAATGTGATTATAAGAGAAAGCTCCTGAGGAAACCCCTTTCTTTCCCTTTCAATTCTGAGGTTATTGGTCATAGGTTCTTAAAATCTTATTCTTAGCTTTTTCTGATAAAGACCTTATTTTTCTCCTTTTTTTGGAATAATCAATCAATTCATTGGTTGCTCAACAGTTTTAAAGAATAGGACTAGTTTTGGGGAGATAAGCAAATGTATACACCCACAAGTAAAGGTAATGGAGATACCAATAATAAATGATATATTCAGAATACATGCAGCACAGTTTATTCATTATTGTATATACCATATTTTTTTCTTATCGATAACATACATTAATAAACATGGATCATATACTTATATAGTTGATGTATTAATATGTTAATAAACATATCATATTTATAAGTATACATTTTAATAAATATTGTGCATCTTCCACCATTGTAGAATTTCTGTTTGCTCACTTTCTCTTATTTTTTACAATTATACCCTTTGGCAATTTTATGTGTTGATACTAAACATCATTGTCATACTCTGTAAGTTAGGCTCTGTTCTCCCACCCCACTAGCTCTCCCTCGGTCTACCAAGTATGTCTCTCACTATCATGGCTTTTTCTTTTGTTTGTGTTTGTGTTTTTGTGATGGAACATGGTGAGTTTAAGCAGGGACAACAGCATGGCTGAGGTATGAAGATATCTACCTACCCATGAAAGCATGGAGGACTGAACAGCAGCCATGCCACTGAGGAAAATGACACTTTCTCCATGAGCCACCTACTCCATAACTCGCTTCGATGAGCCTGGCCCTGTGAGCCCCAACCCTCCTTACATACAAGACTGAATTTTGAGTGGTCCAGTCTTCTACTAGGTCTATATAAGTAAATGCAGGTTCGGTGAATTCAAAAGCACAATGGAAATGTCTCAAAGAGAAGAAGTATTTTCCAGGCCTCCTCCTTGTCTTGGGGCTCTTTTTTTGTGCTTCTGCCATGTGAACATTGTCTAAGCCTTCGATGGATTGATAATATCTTCCTGAAGACCACGCATTCCACCGTCATTTATTCTCAACATCTTGTCCAGCCATTTTCTGCACCAAACACTCACCAAGGTAGAAGGTCTTAAGATATTTCTACCCCTGTGAAAGATCCATGGACACAATTCTAAAAGATTTTAGTTCTTTAATTAATGAGCTTTGATCTGACTGCCAATCTGACAGAGTTTGGAGCAGCCTCGAGTCCCAAAGGAAGTTGTTTGGTTTCTTTATACTCGATATTTGTTGTCAATAAGTATATTTGTGTTCGAATGTCTTTGTGAACGTTGCTTAGAAGCTTTGACTAAACCACACAATCTGAGATGCTGCTGGTCAAAAGCTTTGCTTTGACCAGCAGCAGAGTGAGACCAGAATCATATCTCAGAAAGAACTGGAAAGGGCCAGGACCTAAACTATGCCCTGACCTCATTTTATGAAAAATTTCATTTGCTCTTATTTGAGTATGTAATTTGGTCCTCCACCGAGGCCTTATTAACATTGATTTCTTATCTATCTGTCCAAGGCCAACATTCGCTTATAAAATGTACTTGACATTTGTCCATCATAAAAAAAAAAAAAAAAAAAAAAAAAAAAACGACAGATTGGCTGATAAGTGTCAATTTAAGGTTTGACCAAAATGCTCCATAATTGAATGGGAAAGCAATGCTAACATTATACATTTGATTCCAGTTCATGTACTCAATCTGCTAACATTTTAGAGCACTGACCCTCAAAATTCTAATGCATGTCAAATCGGTATGTAAATGCCAGCAATTCTGGGGAGATTTGCAATGGAGAGCTTTATGCTAATGAGCAATATCCCAAGGAGCTGGAAGCTTCCCTTCCCCTCTGATACATGAACCAGAAAATTAGAAAGCAGACTCAAGTGCAAAGTAGCTCAGAGACCAGTAAAAGAGAGACAGTGCCTAGGTCACGGTCTACAGCCGTACACACCACTGACATTGCATGTTACGCAGTTAGTTCTTCTTAATGCCTCTAAATTTCTCTAATGATAAAAATACCACCTATCCATAACCCAAAAAGCAGCCCCCTTTTAATACAAAAAATAGTATTACAAAACCAAGCCAAACTTAATATTCAAATACAGGTAAAGCCTTTTTCCTCAGCCTGTTACGGAAATTTCCAAGTTTGAAAATGTCTTCCTCCTGCTTTTTAGAGCTGGGTGTGCTTAACTTTTGTGTTTGAGCAAGAAAATGTGAAGAGGATCTTTGATCAAAGGCACATTAAAAGTCAACCTTTTTATTCATTGCCTTACATTAAAAATCCCTTCTTCATCGAATGGCTATCTGTTATCCCTGCAAAAGTACTGGCCAGTCTGCCACAGGTTGCAGAAAGACCCACCCCTGTTCCAAATCCATGCTAACATGTCCTAGCCCAGCATGATTTATTATTTGTTAACTGGATAAAGTTGGCTTAAGCTCTGTGTACTGTAAAACCATACTTCGTCTCTTGAATGTTATTAAAAGAACCAAACAGAAAATGCTTTAGCAAATAAAAATCCCTGAGCGGACAGGCGTAATGCTATCCACCGCATCGTCCATTCGTCATTAGCTAAGGAATCAACAACGCTACACCTCCAAGCCTTGAAAAGCATCTTGTCTTCAGTCAAGATAAGTATTCTGTAAACGCGACCCTCCACGTTTAAATTATATTTTCAAATCAGCCTATTAGAGTGCCTTTGAAAAGTTTACACTGCAGTTTCCTTTGCATATATGGATCTTAGCTTCTTGTAAAATCCCAGGGCATTTGAAATAAGGAAAGGTCATTTAGCTCATCTGCTTAATTATAGCTATGATCCATTTTCCCAACGAGAAGCAAGGGATGCATTTCTCAATGCGTATCAGGGGGAAATAAAAACTCTTAGAGCATTAGTATTAAAGCGTGGCACATGGCACATGCTCTGGGCATCTAATCTCATCACAGACGATTGATGTCTCTGCCATCCAGGCTGAATCAGACCCAGGACACTGGGACTCAGTGATTTGGTCAGGTGGCAGGTTCACTGCAGCCTTCATCTAATTTAAGGAATATTTTATTGACACAGAGTATTCCATGTCATAAAAATACATCATATTTATCACTGCTTCTATGGCATGCATGGATATGACACGGGGGCTTTGAGCCACAGAGCATCAGACAAGCATTTATTTCACCCCGAACGGCTACAAAGAATGCAGAGCTCAGCTTCAATCCTCTAGGCTGACCCAACAGGATAGATTTTTATCAGAAATAAGCACTGGAGAAAAACACAAAAATCAATGGGGATGCATGAATTAGCAACATATCCTATTGGGTTTTGCCCCTCCCCTCTCAACTGCTAAACAAGCATATCAGTAATACTCCATCACACCCTTCTGCTAAAGGCATCAGAGGGCTAAACTGGAGATTTCTGAAAAAGCGATCATCATTTATGAAAGCGGGCATACAGCCAGAAAATTTACCTCTAAGCACTTTAACTAACACCCTTAGTTTATGATTATATTATCACCCAGATTCTGATATATGTTTTTATAGAGAGCTGTTTCCTGAAGAATTATGATCCAAGAACATTTGGCTTTTCAGTTACTGAGCAGACAAACAGTTAAGTATGGACCAAGCTTTAACAGAAACCCAACCTCCCCCTCCAGTGGTCTGAGGCCAGGTTAGGAAGAAGTTTGAGAGGCAGCAGGAGGCCAAGGAAGGGGAGTAGCATTTGCATGTAAATGGCAATTATAAGTAAGTGGAAAGGAAACATTAAGAAATTTGCATCTGATTTAAGCTTTGTCCATATTCAGCAAAATGCAGTTGTCACAGCCTGTTGGGCGATATTAAAAAGATAGTCAAGGCTACAGACCTCTTCGAAAGAGATGGAGGGATATGTCTTTATGAATATGGACACAGAAGTACTCAGAAATCTGAAGACCTGTTCATAGATTGTTATACCAGGCTTTTTAAAACAAACAAAGAAACAACAAAAAGCTAACGACAACAACAGAAGTTAAAACATAGAAAGTCCCTCTTCCTTATCTCTCCCCACCTCGATCTTCCTTTGAAAAAAATGTTGATTTTCTTATGAGACACTGATATCGATAGCTACGGGGGGGGGGGGGTGTTCCATTGTCACCTGCCCAGGGGTCCCATGTTCTTGTGTCTGTGAGCAAGGAATTGCATGGAGACACACACAGTCGCAGCAGAAGCAGAGGCAGCCTTTGCAGAGATGTTAATATGAGAGAGAAAAGCAGGAAGTCCTTGGCTATGATGGAGCCGTTCTTGCCTCAGGTGAGCATAGCTAAGAAGTGGACTAAGTTGGCAGACAATCAACAGCCACCCGAACTGCCCTCAGCCTGTGGCTTCTGTGTACTTTCTCTCACAGTGAATTTACAGAAGAATGAGGTTCACAAGGAAATTTATAGTGGATGAGAGTTTAAGGGAAAAGAAGCAAACTTCTTTATATCAGGACTATGCCACTAATGCCACCAAAGCTACCATTCTAGGTGTTCCTAAGTCTTTACTGGGTTGAAAGTCCCTCTACTTGTCTCACCTATATTTGTCTGCTTCCTCCTAGTGTCTGGGCTGAAGTGTTGGGTACACCTTCACACCGAGCTTTTAGACAGATATAGTCATTTAGATTGCTATATAAAAGAGAGGAAAAAGGAAGGGTAAGAAACCAGAACATAAAACAATGCACCTAAACAGTTCTGGCACTTGTGGTCAGTAGACAGAACCCAACTGCAGATAAAACCAAGGTCATTTCTAGCTTCTAGCTTAGAAAGAACCGGATGTCAAGGACAAGTAGAATTATTCATCTTTTGAGGTCTCCACACATAAATGTAGAGAGATTTGGTACTGTAGGCTGTTAGTAATTTATATCGTGCATACTAATTATTTTCTTGAACATACTTTATCTGTTCCCATCATACTTTCCCACTGCTGTGACAAAACATCATGGTCAAAACAATTTATGAAAGAGAGTATTTTATTGAAGTTCATAGTTTCAGAGGATAATAGAGTCTGTGGCCATTTTAGCATGAAATATGGCAGCAGGTACATAGATATGATGATGTAGCAGTAACTGAGAGCTTCCATCTGATCAACATAGCTGCATGAGGCAGAAAGAAAGAAAGCTAACTAGAAATACCTTTTGAAGCTCAACCCCTTCCCCCAGTGATATACCTCAAAGCCACATCTCCTAATCATTTCCATAGAGTTCCATCAACTGAAGACTAAGCATTCAAATACATGAACCTACAGGGACAATTCTCATTCAAACCACCATATTACCTATAGTTCTATATACAAGTTCATGCCTTGCGTCTGAAATCTCCACCCATGTGCATGTGTTTTAATTTTACAGTAAAATATGTTTCATCTTCAGTCACTACCACACCTTTGAACCTATAACAGTAGATGCAGAATTCTACTGGGCCTTTGGTCAAGGAGGAAAAGTTTCAGACTTTCACATTACCAACAGGCATTTTAACTATGACAAAATTTCGTTGTGTGTGTAGGTGAGGCCTTCTAGAACTCACTCTGAGCCTCTACACCACCATACTTTTTTTTCGGTCTCACATATGAAATAGATGTTTAAAAGTGGTTTTGCATCCATTCCTCATTTGAGTCCATAGATGTGAATCACTATACAAACCTGCCTGATTTCTCTACCTTCACTTTGTCTCTCCCTTCTCCTTTACTTTGACTGAAGGCATGTTGACTAATCATTGTCTTTAGCCTAACCTTTTCCCTTGAATCACCTCAGCAGAGTCAGGACAGAAACTACTCACCCAGCCCAGAAAGGGCAATCATAACTGTGATGGACAGAGCATATGCTAAAAAAAAAGTGATCCTCTTGCAAGAACTAGACTTCTCCTCTTCAGCCTTCAGCTATCACAGAAATAAGAACTTCTACCAAGACCATACCAAAATCAGAAGTGAGAGAATGATTAGCCAGATTATACCTGGATCAGTACTGTTTAATTTACACCTCTTACACCTTTGCCTCAATTCTTTTCATTGTTTAAGCTTTAAAGTTTACACCAGTGCCCCAAAGATGAATTTAGAGTCACTGAATGCTTTCATCTGGTTTTCTTCCAATATTGCCACAATGAATAAATCGTCTTCATTTTCACAATTACTTAACTCTTCAGTTGGCATATTGGGGGTGGGTTGGCAGAACCTAAACTGCTGGGGACACCACAACCATTTTGCCTTAAACCATCTGGTCACAGATACAGTACTTTTCCTCCTTCAAAGCAGAGTCCATCTTGAGGATGTTCTTATGATCTCGAGTGTGCAGAAGATCACTGATGGCATATATCGGGCCATAAGTATAAATGGTGAAAGAATAATGGAAGAAATTCAAATTTCTATGCAAAATGATGCCATTGGGATGCCTAGATTGTGGGCATGTAGCTCAATGGCAAAATATTTGTCTAACATATATGATACATTAATGTGTTCTTAAGCATGCATGCACACACACACGCACACACACACACACACACACACACACCACCCTGCTTGTATTATGCAATAGCTAAAAGCATGCACCATATCTATTTACAATAAAAGTTATCACTGAATGATAGGTGATAACATTTTCCTTAAGAAAATAGAAGTGCAAAATAAATATTGCTTCCTTGTAAACATGTTGAAGATTGGTTCTAATGCTTTGTCCTTATTCAGGTCCCAAAACCACACAGTAATCTACGTTTCCAGATGCTGAGGGTTCCTGTCCGCAATTGGTTTTTGATTGATCAATAAAGAGCCAATGGCCAATGATTGGGCAGAATGAAAGACGGAGGACTTTTAGGATTACTGGGCAAAAAATGCAGAGGAAAGAAGGAACAGAACCACTATAACAGAGAAGCAGAAAAATCAGACGTAAAGGCCTGCCAACAAGTAAGAACCTGAGAAAATGGTCACTTGCCCAATTATGTCTGCAATAGCAGAGACAAAATATAGATTTAACAAGTATTAATTAAAGAATAATAAAGGAGAGTGTGTGCTAGCCATGAGAAGGTTTGTAATTGTCAACCATTGACCTAGTCAAGGCATATCAAAACACAAAGGTTGTGTGTGTGTGTGTGTGTGTGTGTGTGTGTGTGTGTGTGTGTGTGTGTGTTTCATTCATGAATCCAGAGCTTTTGGGCAGGTGTGGAGCCTAAGAGACCTGCAAGGACTTCAGAACAGATTAACTATTTACAGACACATAAACATACCAATTCCTCGTTGCCATTTGTGAAATTTAATGTCTGATTTCCCTTGGGCCTACAACAGGTATCTGTGACCAGGTTTAGTCTCACTATCACACAATGGCAATAGCAGACATAACTTCAGCTTAATAAAGCAGAAGCTTTCTTGTCATTAAAACATATTAGGCTGTCAATAAGCTAGACTCACGCAAGTGTCTTTTGTAATGCTCTTGTAAAATATCCTGAAATTCTTTTCTGTATTCCAAAGGTAGAGTGTCCTGGAATGAGTAGTAGAACAGAGCCATATGCTTCTCTGGGATGGCTTGCTTTGGGACTGTAAAGAGTTGCAAGCATGAACTTTTATCTTGGCAAAACAATTGCTCACACTGATTTCAACTCCTCTCTCTAGCTTATAAGGTACCCTAAAATGAATGTTATTTAGAGAAGAAAAAAAATGAGCTGTTCTTAAGAAATTTATTATTAAAATACAAGATTTGCCGTGCCTTGATTGTACAAAATATCCTAACAGAAATTAAAGTTAATAAGTCAAAAGAGAAAGAAAACTGTTCCCTCAAATATCAGTAATTAAAGAAATCTTTGTTCAACTGCGTCTTGTTGAGAAAGTGTGCCAGTTTCACATGTTTGCCAGGCAGGTTTGATACTTTTCTTTCAGCTTTTACAAAACCACAACTCTTTTCCAAACCCTTTTATTCTAGTCTAATGTACTTCACTCTACTGAAAAAAATTATTGAAGAGATATTAAAAAAGTAAAACGAGAGGATGTCTGCTCCACCCTTTCTAAGCATTCCCATTTTGAAGCAGCATTTAGACGAAGCACTCTCCCAGCACTCCACCCCCTGTCTTCTAGAGAAAAAGCAAAGTGGAATCTTGCAAGGCTTCTTTCCTCCACTGGCTGGGAAGCCTTGGCTCAGTTACCTCTCCACTCTCTCAGGTTCTCCCTCTTTATTGAACAGGATAATAAAACAGGCATTTCTGAGGAAGAGCTGACATGTTTAAAGCTCAGAGAGCAGAGCCTGTCTCCCTGAGAGTGCTCTTTGTCTTAAATGTCTCTCTCAATGCCAAAAGGTACTTTAGGGTCTTGGACTAAATTTGCCTTTCCTGAATTGTATTTTGTATCTAGTTGATGGTGTGTGAAACCTTTCCAGTTTGAGCTCTTTGTTTCAACTCAACCACTGTCCTTGCTTCTCAAGTCCCACCTGTGCTATCATTTTTGTTTCTTGACGAATGTCTGGGACTTTATTTTAAGTCCTCACTACTTCTCATTGACTTAGAAAGGGCGCTGAAATACCTTTTATGATTCTTTTTGGCCAATTGTAACTTCCAAGGCTCAAATTCCGAAACTTGTAATCTTTAATATATGGTCCTTTTCCTACACTGTGTCCTGTTGCCTCCAGCAGCTTCCTTTGAACTCTTGTAGTACTAGGAGTGATAATGTACTCCATGTTTACATGCTCAGACCATAGTTGTTAAGTAGTTTGGGATGACTTATGCGGTGTGGCCTTGCTGGAAGAGGTATGTCACTGGAGGTGGGCTTTGAGATTTCAAAAGTCCATCCCTCAGCCTAGAGCCTCTCTCTCTCTCTCTCTCTCTCTCTCTCTCTCTCTCTTGTGCTCTCACCTCTTCTCTTCTCTGCTTGCTGTATAAAGATGATGATATAAATCTCTCAAGCTGCTTTTTCAACATCAACCTTGATGACATGTCACCATGCTCGCACCCTTGATGATCATGGACTTATCCTCAGAAACTATAAGCAAGTTCCCTATAAAATACTTCTTTTTATAACAGTTGTCTTCATCATGGTACCTCTTCTCTTCACGTCAATAGAACCTAACAAGATAGCTGCTCTCAATGCAAGCTGCTTGCCATTTTCTTTTATGTAGAGTGACTTTCTTTCTTCACTATCTCTATTGGCTCAAATTTTGCCTTTTCTTCAAAGGAGAACTTGTATAGGTTAATTGTTTTAGGGACTTCCCAGTGATTAATCCTAGAAGAAAGGCTCACTTTCCTCCTTCAGATTTTAGTGTTATTTTCTCACTTCCTCTTAGCATAAGGTTTTCATTTTAACTTCATTTATTATGGGAAACATAACTATCAATTCACTACAGGCTTCCCTAAAACCTAAGGAGCAGCCGCTGTCACTTACCTTTCCTATAACAGACACTTGAGCACATTGTGACCTAACAGATCTGCCTATTTATGGCCCAGAAACATGAGTGTAGTGTAATATTGATGTTGTGTAGGAAATAGAGATAGCTCACAATATTCATTCATTGAATATTTAGAAACAAATATTGACATGATGTAAAATAGCAAATCTTTGAACATGAGATCCTCATGACATTTGCAAGATCGTTTTGAGGAATATATTAAAGCACAGATTTTATGGTCCAGCCCTACATAGTATCATTGACATAAATAACCAAGCCTTAAATGGCATTTACTTTTGCTTCCCAGGATAGATAAGGTTTTAACTGAATTGAATCCAGCTAAAAGTTTTCGATGAAATGACTGTTAAGAGTAACTGAATGAGAAAATTCATCATCAAAGACAGCAAATGATCAAATGACAGATAAAAAGATCAAAGAGTAATTAAGATATGCTGTGCCTTTGTTATGTGTTAGGTACTATACTAGGTTCCTCAATGGTTATCTAAGGATTAGATAAAATTATTACCCTCAGTTTACCAAAGATATCATACTATATTTTTAAAGTTCTACAGAAAAATCACTCAGATATATGTGCATTTTTATGTTTATATGTTATGTATCTATGCTTATATTATGTAAACATAACATTGTGCACATGCATCCAACTAGTAGAGGAGAGACAAAGACAGAGAATGAGGTTGAAGAAATTGGCTTAGATAATTACAAATGTGATTTGGAAACCCCAAAATTATCTGGCTGTACTAGTGGATTGAAGATTCCAAGAAGAGGCTTAGTTACAGTCTGAAAACAGAATTATCTGTGGTTTGGAACCTCTGTCTTCTACATTAGGCCTTCAGTTGAGTAGCTAAAGACTGCTCATGTGTTCAGGGTAATAAGTAATACTAAAAGTCAATTGATTTTAAGGGTAATTTTATCTAGAAACCTTTATTACAAAATTATCCAACATGATATTTGAGCAAATATCTAAGTACTGAATCCAAGCTAAGGGCACAAAATTTGTCACCATACCTGACCTATGTAGAGATCAAACCACCTACTAAGATTCGTATAAGAAATCTGGGTCAATGGGTGGACAGAAACTTCAACTTTATATTGCTTAGCCCACAAACCCGGAAACAAGCCAAATTTTTACAAAATAAAAATAGTAGTGGGTCACGTAAATGCCAGATCTCCTGAGGAAAAGCTGAAAGTCAGAACATGAAAGTTTGGTGGTGACTGCCAAATTCAAATGGCTAAGCCAAGAGTCAGTAACCAAGTAGAACCAGAATCAATGTGGAAACAGAACAAGAATAGGCTTTGCAATGCCTAATCACCTTCTTGGGCAGCTGAGATAATGGATGTATTGGTATATTAGCCTGGCTTATAAGAGAAGTAGACCTGTAGCAGGCTTATTAAAGTCTAACCAACCAGGGTAGAATGTTGTTGTGAAATTCTTAGACCAAATGATAGGAATCCAAGCTCAAGATAATAGTTAAATAGGTCATGTAGATATAAAAAAAGACAGATTCACATACCCACTGAATAGCACAACTCCCCTTCACACTTTGTATTCACATTTACCTATGTAGCACTGACGTGGAACTCAGGGTCGTGGACACAAGAAAGTAAGAGAGATACAAACAAGTATTAAAATCATTCATAAAAAGGAATAAAGAAACTTCATCCAAACTCTCAGACAACCATTTGCATCACCTATCTCTAGGACATTAGTCTTACAAACTTAGCATTTTACAAATTCTCCTAGAATACCCACCCACCATCAAATCCACACTGAAGACTGACTATCTTACATCATCTAAACTCTTACCCCACCAGTGGAAAAATTGAAGAGTGTCCCAAAAATCATGCACTAAATTTTTACTTTCCTGGCTGTTTTTATAGATGGTTCTGCCATAGGGAATCTAATTAGATGTCATTTTGATTGCAGGACAGATGTCTCACATGTGAAAGTTGCAAATGGCAACATCATGTTGGATGAACTCTTGCCTACCTTCCACCCATTAGTGAATTTGAAAATGTCAGAAATCCACTTTCCATTCCTTATGTAGGTGGAGCAAAGTACACTGTTCTGCCTCTTTTGAGTTTCACGCCTCTCTAAAGTAAACTCTAAAGGCCAAGTTAAGGAAATTGAAATTGCTTATAAATTATAAATACTTCAGCTGCCAATGCATTCCTCTATCAGCATATAAATACCATGATGAAAGTGTAAAAAGGGATTATTTTTACAAACTATAATGTGGTAATACTGTAAGAGAATTTTCAAAAATATTTAAACTTCCAAGCTGATAGAAAAACATTAATGAAATTCATATATTCATACACTCTTAAAATTTTATATGAATACTTAATATAGCTTTCTAGATTAAACTAATCTCTTTACTTTTCATGTTTGCTCTGCCTGGTTATGTCAGTTCTAAAAAATATGGATTTGTATCAGTGAAAAGAAAGGATTCCTCCTTAGTTTGAGTCTTCAGGGAAAGAAGGAAGAAACACATACAATATTTACACAACAACATTCCAAAACCTAGCATCTGGTTCATTACTTAGAAAATAATTATAGAGCACCTACTATACACTGGACCCTTGTGTTAAAAGTTAAAATGGAGATATGATGCCTACTATGAAAGAGACAAAATGCAAAAGGTTATAAAGACTAATAATGAGGTTTTATATGTTTAGCTAGAGCATTACACACATATACAAATAATTAGAAAGATAGAGAATTGGGTGGTCAGATGAGTGGATTGGTATAACTGAATGAATTGAGTTATACAAAATTTATATCTGCATTAAAGCTCTAACATCTAATGTGACTGTATTGGAAATAAGAACTGCTAGGATATGATTAGTTAAACTATGAAAACTGGGTTTCTAATTCCACTACCCTGATGTTTTTGTTTCTTTCTTGTTTAGTTTTTGCAGCAGGGTTTCATTGTATAGGCCTGGTTTACCTGGAATTTTGTAGAACAGGCTGGCCTCTAACTAGCAGATACACATCAGCCTCTGGGGTTAGATACAGGAGCCACAACAAACCCTACCCCCCAACACACAAGGAGTAGAATCACACAAAAAAATCAACAGAAGGCAGAACAGAAAGTCATTACCTATTAACTATTAGCTACAAGCCAGGATAAGAAGCCCTACCTGAAAGCAGGGTCTTTAAAATTTTAAATTAAACCACAGGGATCTTAAAATTTTCTACTCCAGTACTGGAAGAAAAGTTTTGATGCATAAGCCACCCAGCTTGTAGTATCTTGTCATGAAAAGCCTGAGCTGACTAATACAGATGGGTATATACCATAGAGGATTCAGAGTTTGACTTATTTAAATCTCTTTCCAAGTTTAAAAAAGGCTTCAAAGGGACAGCAGTGATTTTATTTTCCACCTTGATTTGGGTATCTTAAATTATAAAGGTAATATATGCCCATTATAACTTTATAACAATACAGAAGGTATTCCAAGTTCAAAGGCAGGAATGTGTTGGTTATGTTGTATCCAACTCTTCAAGGCAGAGGTCAGTCTTAGCAATTCCACATCATTTCAATTGAGCTGATCTGCAAGGGAAGAACTATCCCTAAGGGAGACCAATAGAATAGATAGAGAGATGGGGAGAAGTACAAGAGTCTCTCAGCCGGGTAGGAGCATGAGGTTATAACTATGGATATCGGATTAAATGTGAAATATGTTCCAAGGCCTGAAGACAATATATGGATAACCGAGTGCGAGTCTTGTAGGACTGATCAATAGAAAAAGAAATAAAAATTCACAAGTACAGAAAAGTAATCTGAATCAACTAAAAAATACAGCAATATGATATAAAACTACACTAAAATGCCATTTTTCGTAGTTCTGTTGGACAATGGCCTAAAATTTTTATAAAATGCCATATTGATGAAGTTTTGTGACTATAGCAGATATTGATAATAGGGATGGCTCCCCACAGAAAAGAATAAAAATATGAAATAAATGATGCAAGCAACTCTTTCTTATGGTTCGGACATGCGTTTTTAAGAAGACTAATGCGTTGAACTTTTAGTCCCCAGCTGGTGATATCAGTTTTTAGAGGCTCTGGGAACTTTAAGAGCTAGGGCTTAGATAGAGGAAGTGTACACATGAGATAGTGTCTTTAGTGATCTATTTCCTAGAGTCCAGGAAATATCACTGTGTTCTAAATCCTCTAACCTTTTGACTTTTCTCTTCCCCCCTCTCCCTCCTTCCCTTCGCCTAATATCTGTTTTAAGGAGAACACCCAAGTCCTGCACACATTCCCTCTAGTCTGATGCTCTGTCTTACTGTGAGTCTGGAATCAGCAGAACCAAACTTCTGGGATGCAACTCCTGAAACAGTGAGCCAAAATAAATAACTCTTCCCTTTAAGACATTCTATTGGTTGTTTTGTCATGACCAGAAAGCTACTTACTCCCATTTGACCTAGTTCTTTTGCCTTTTGATAAATACTGCTAAAAACCTTTGGTTAAATGCAAAGAAATCTTTATAGTTTATATATAGATTGGCTTAAAGCATGAACTCCTGGGTTTGAAATTGTTTTGAAAAAACACAATAGCGAAAATGTTAATGCTTTTTTTCCCTTTCTCCATAAATTATCAACACTATTAAGTAGCTGACTTGCAGCATAGATGCAAGGAATCTCAAGGTTTCCTATTCTATTTCTCTCAGATGTTTAAAGTAACAAATCTCAGACCAACTAGAGTGAGTAAGAATGAGTTCATGAGGAGAAGGGCACAAGGAAGAATGTTGTAGTTACACTAACTTGCATATTGCTGCATCAATCTTTCTCTCACATGTAATCAATCTTCCAGGTATTAATTCTCACTGAGAAAATTTCCAAAGCAATTCTTATTTGTTTGTTTGTTTGTTTTTCCCAAGAATTCTACTTTTTCTGACTTTCTGTCTTGATTTACAGGTGACACCACATCCATTTTACTTTCATACAAGAAAAGATTCTAAGCTGTATTTTTTCTTTTCACAATATTCCAATCAGTAACTATCTTTTGTGACCTATATATTTTACCACAGCATTTTCTCAAAGACAAATTTCAACCCCATTCTTTTTTGAAGCCTCACATTTAAACCAGACAATTAGTGTCCTAGTCTTATGCATGATATTATATAGGACTCTTCTTGGAACCTTGGGGATGTCTTTCTATGTCTATATCTCTCTCTCTAACAATCTCTATATCTATAATCTATATCTGTAATTTATAATCTATATCTGTATTATTTTTGTATATGTATATATATGTATATCTCTACATCTATCTCTAAATCTAATCTATTTCTATCATCTCTATATTATCTATATCTATCATCTATATGTCATCTATATTATGTAGATATATGTATATATCTACATCTGAATTTATATCTATATCATATATATGTATATGTAAATCATATATATTCATATATAATTTATATGGAATATTACCAAAACATAAGGAAATTTTCCTACCTGAAGTTTCTCATTCTCTTCTTAGCAAAGGTAACAGTATTACTATTACACCAAATGATTCCTATTCTATTTCTCTCAGCTGCCTTCACAAAGGCAGAATCTGCTACTTGACTTGGCTGTTGGTAGAGGCAGTGACCACCAACCATTTTCTTCTATCTCTTGTTGCTCAAAAGGTACTAAGCATGGAATTTGAGTTAAAAGAAAATGGAAGCATATAAAAGAAAAGTCAGTTGATTGAGCATTAGTTCTCAGTCTGAAATGTTGATAATAAGCCTAACCTAACCAATAACTAATAGCTATTTTCTGCCAAAAGGCAGCCTCAGCTTGGAGAGGGGTTCCCGAAAGAAGGAGTGTCTGAAAGCGACAAAACTAAAGACTCAATTCAAATTGTGGGTCCAAGAACAGTCTACATTCTGCTGGAGACAGCTTTCTAGATTGTTTTCTTTCTTTCTGTGTTCTTCAGGAGACAGCTTTCTTTTGCCATTCTAAATACTCTCTGGAAAACTCATTTTTGCTGACCAATAGCCCAGTCTTTTATTTAATATCAACTCAGTCATTACCCCAGGTTCCTTTTTGATTATCCCATGAATAAGCATCCCATGACTCTAGCCCCTTGATTCTTACACAGACACCAAGCACAAGCACAGACAATAAGATAGCTGGGTAGGACACTATCCTTAAATTAGTATTAACCATGCCTGTATCTTGACCAAAACTCCCTTTGTCCCAGGCCTTGAACACAGGAATCTGCTTGCCTTTGTAAGTATAAAAAACAAAACAACAACAACAAAACTTATCTGGACAGGATCTTGCCCTGTGATCACCACTTCCTAAATCCCTTGTCCTCTTCCTTAGTATATTAAAAAAAAAAAAAAAAGCTGGCTCATAGTGCAGCTTCATTTGTTCTTTTAGATCTATGAAGCTCCTTATACAAATCATATTTCATCCTTATATTTTATATAGTTGAGAAATTATATACTTCTAAACTCATGTTTTCAGCATTCTTTCCCACAGCCTTAATGGCTGTCCTGAAGGTCACAGTGTTCTACCATTTTGCTGAGACATTAGCCACATCCTTGTCTCCCTGACTAGTGCTGTCTCTAATTATCATGATGCCATTAAAGTTGACAAAAAGAACTTTCCTGGAAGGGGGAATGTGGAAATATGTACATTATTACACAAACAAGCCTTAGCCCTGAGCAATAATCAACACTCCTGGAGGCTAAACCTTGCTGTCTGTGTTCCAGGGGCAGGAACTATGGCCATCCCTCACATGGCCAAGGAGGACTTGACAGTTTTCATCTATGTGAACTACTACAGTACTCATCCAAGCACTAGAAAATCCATTCCACATTTCTGGAAGTCTTGATTTAAAAAAACAAGCAATAAAAGAATGACCTGAAGTCTGAAGTAGCATCTTTGAGGTTTGGTCTGGGAATATTCATGACTCAGTTGCACTTGTGATCTTTCTGCATGCTAACACGTGTAGCATAGTGCTTTCTTTTATAGAAAACTATGCATATAGTATTATTAGTAAGGCTTATATCTATTCATTCATCTGATATTCTGTGCTTCACAACTGTTTAAAATATTAAACATAGCCTTTGCATTTACTGGTGAAGAGCCATTATTATGCACACATGAGTTTCTCAGGCTAATCTCATGCCATCTTCATAATTTAGTGATGGTCAAAGCTTGGCAAACTGTGTGTGAAATGTACCTGGCTGTTAGGTTTTTCAAGTTAGATAGTTGTAGGGCTAAATTTTGCTAAAGTAGCTACAGACAATGACTGTATTTAAATAAAACAAGATTTTTCTAAAGTTAGTTTTGTGTTTTTGTTACTGTTAATTTTTTGTTCTTTTAAAACTTCTGTCCTGGGAGCTGGTGAGATAGCTCAGCAGTTAAGACCACTGACTGCTCTTCCAGAGGTCCTGAGTTCAATTCCCAGCAACCACATGGTGGCTCACAACCATCTGTATTGAGATCTGATGCCCTATTCTGGTGTGTCAGAAGACAACTACAGTGTACTTAAATACATAAAATAAATAAATATTAGAAAAAACCCTTCTGTCCTTTTTTTATACAAACACCTTCCATTTCTTCGTGTTCTTGCCTCTGATTCTGTATAAACTTATCGTAATTGGGATTATTTATAAAGTTAGCTTTTTTCAGTAATCTTCCATAGGCATTCTAGTAAGGATTACTTTCAACACATGGTACCTTGTCTGATATTTCTCCCTAGCTTGTCCCTTAATTCTGTAAGTACTTGATCATTTCGTCATTGTAACAGCTTCAGGATATGACTGCCTCTGCTAGCCTTATAGCATCTGTAGTATTTTGGCTTGGTTTACTTGGTTTGAGACAACTTTCAACATGTAGGCTAGGCTGGACTTGAATGCACTGTGAAGCTTCAGGTCCACAAGCGCTAGATTTGTTTCTACAAGCTACTATGCCTATTTACTTTGTTTATCCAAAGCTCTAAACAAGATATAGTAGATGCATATTGCATACGCATAGGCCTATTGGGGGATATTCCAATAGCTATTCCACCGAAGGACCAAATCTTCCCTCGTCAAACCCTGCTTTACACAGAATCACCCCATTGAGTAGTGTAGTCTGGGGGTCTCATATTATTTAGATAAGCAGAACAATGGTCTCTGTTCAGCTTCTATGACTGATACAGTATATGCATATGATGATACTGGGCCTATTTATTGGCTCTGATTTCTTCATAGGGTTTCCATCTAGACTCAAGTTGGGAGGATGCAGACCTAAATTTTCTAGCAACTATTCTACCATCAAAGAGTCAATGGATAATATCACCATAAATTAAAATAGACCAAATAAATTAGAGAGATAGATTACTAGATAAATAAAACATTGTTTCTAAATTGTAATCTAAATATTAAACTTCCATCCATCCCTTCTAGACATGTACCATGCACCTACTTCCAGCCTTTTTGGTAAAGTTGGCAGAACATCAGCGCAATATGGCTGATTATAACCCCATATAGATATAACATTAAATGGATAACACTTAGCAAACTCTTTTTTCCCAACTTACAGAGATGATCAGAAAGAATGTATTATTTAATCTATTTCCTGAACATTCACAGAATAGATCACACCACCACAGTTAACAATCAAATCTAAAGTTTCTATGGGCCCAACCAAGCATCACCAAAGAGGAATGTAAAAATTCAATGTAATGAAAATTGCTGATTTAATTTTCTCAGTTATGCTCAGCATGATTCTTTGATCTTTATGAAGCATTAGACATTCTGGTAATGAAGCTTCTCCTTCCTTCCAGTCCAGCCAGCCTGATACACAGTTCCACTTGCTCCTTATCCATTACTCTGCTTACTCAGTAGCTTAAATCCACAGTCAAAACTGTAGCATACATGAGGTCACCGGACATGCTAAGAGAATTAGCTGCAAATACAGTATTTCATCATTGAGATGATTTCTTTGGCAGTCAAGATTTTAATGACATGGAAAGAAAAGGAGAACTCAATGTTCATCTCCCCTCTTTTTCTTTCTCTCATGCTCTGTGCATGTATACACATATGTGTGTTATGCACATGCATGTGTACGTGTGTGTACCTACATACAGGTACATGCGTGCACATGTATGCATGTAGAAGAATGAGGTAAATATCTGGAATCTGCCTTGTTTACTCTTTGACATTTCTCATTAAGACAAGGTTTCTCAGGCAATGTCATTGCTCACTGATCAGCCTATTCTGACTAGCTGCCTTGCTCTGGGAATTCTGGTATCCATACTTGTAGGTCTACCATATCCATCCCATATTTACTTCAGTACTGGGGATTTTGACTCTTATCTTTCTCTCTTTTCAATTTTAATTTATTTCCTGAGCATTTACAGGATAGATCACACCACCACAGCTAACAATCAAATCTAAAATTTATTATTTACATTCCGGCCATTGCCCCCCTCAGTGCTCCCTCCCACAGCTCCTCATCCCATTCCTCCTCCCCCTTTCTTCTGAAAGGGTGCTCCCCACCACAAAGTCTTCCCCTTCCCTGAGGCCTCAAGTCTCTCCAGTGCCGTCACTTGAGTTTTTATCTTAGCCATTCTCGTGGTGTGACCTATAATCTTAGGGTCATTTTGATTCATATTTCTGTGATGACTACATATTTTGAACACTACATTAAGTGCTTCTTAGCCATTCAAGATTCTTCTGTTATAAATTCTTCGTTTAGTTCTGTACCCATTTTTTAAGTTGGATTATTTGGGGTTTTGGAGGATACCTTCTTGAATTCTTTATATATTTTGGATATTAGCCCTCTGTCAGATGTAGGGTTAGTAAAAATTTCTCTCCAATCTGTACTTTGCTGATTTGTCCTATTGATGGTGTCTTTTGCCTTACAGAAGATTTTATGTTTCAGGAGGTCCCATTTATTGATTGTTGCTCTTAGAGCCTGAGCCATTGGTGTTCTGTTCAAAAAATTTCCCCCTGTGCCAATGAGTTCAAGGCTCTTTCATATTTTCTCTTCTATTAGATTCACTGTATCTGGTTTTATATTGAGGTCCTTGATCCACTTGGACTTGAACTTTGTGCAGAGTAATAAATATGGATCTATTTTCATTCTCCTTCATTCATATCACCAATTAGACAAGCACCATTTACTGAAGATGCTTTTTTTTCCCACTGTATGTTTTTGTCTTCTTTGTCAAAGATCAAGTGTCCATAGATGTGGGGTTTACTTCTGGGTCTTCAGTACTAACCCATTGATTGACTTGTTTGTTTCTGTACCAATAACATGCAGTTTTAATCACTATTGCTTTGTAGCTTGAGGTCAGAGATAGTGATTCCTCTGGAAGTTCTTATATTGTTGAGAATTATTTTGGCTATTCTGAGTTTATTTGTTTTTCATAGGAGGTTGAGAATTGTTCTTGCCATGTCAGTGAAGGATTATGTTAGAATTTTGATGAGGAGTGCACTGACTCTGAAGACTGCTTTTGGTAAGATGGCCATTTTCACTATGTTAATCCTACCAATCAATCCATGAACATGGGAGATCTTTCCATCTTGTAAGGTCTTCTTTGATTTCTTTTTCCAGGATTTGAAGTTTGTATCCTACAGGTCTTTCACTTGCTTAGTAAGAGTTACAGCAAGATACTTTATACAAATTGTTGCTATTGTTAAAGACCTTGTTTCCCTGATTTCTTTCTCAACCTGTTTGTCATTTGTGAAAAGGAAGGCTACTGATTAGTTTGATCTAATTTTGTATTCTACCACTATTGTGAAGTTGTTTATCAAATGTAGTTCTCTGGTGGAATTTTGGGGGCTGCTTATGTGTACCATCATATTATCTGCAAATAGTGACACCTTGACCTCTTCCTTTCCAACTTGTATCCAAATGATCTCCTTTTGTTGTCTAATTGCTCTGGCTAGATCTTTAAGTACTAAATAGATAGGGAAAGAGTGAATGACACTGTCTTGTTGGGAATTTTAGGGGGATTGCTTCTAGTTTCTCACCATTTAATTTGATGTTGGCTGTTGGTTTGCTATATTTTGCTTTTTTTATGTTAAGGTATGTGTCATGAATTCCTGATTTCTCTAAGACTTTAACATGAAGGGCTATTGTATTTTGTCAAATGCTTTCTCAGCATCTAATGAGATGATCATGTGGCTTTTTTCCTTGAGCTTGTTTACATAGCATATTATGTTGATGATTTTTATATACTGAATCATCTCTGCACCGCTGGAATGAAGCTTACTTGATTGATCATGGTGAATGATCCTTTTGAAGTGTTCTTGGTTTCGGTTTGCAATAATTTTATTGAGTAATTTTGCATCAATATCCATAATCAAAATTGGTCTGATTTCTCTTTCTTTGTCAGGTCTTTATATGGTTTAGGTATCAGAGTAACTGTGGCTTCATAAAATGAATTAGGTTGTGTTCATTCTGTTTCTATTTTCTGGAATAGTTGAGGAATATTGGTATTAGCTCTTCACTGAGAGTCCTGTAGAATTCTGAACTAAAACCATCTGACCATGGGTTTCATTTTGTTTGGTTCAGAAATTTTTATGACTATTTCTATTTCCTTAAAGATTATAGGACTGTTTAGATAGTTTACCTGATCTTGATTTAATTTTGATATATAGCATCTGTGTAGAAAATCACACATTTCATTTAGATTTTCCAGTTTTGTAGAGTATAGGCTTTTGTAGTAAGTTCTGGTGATTTTTTTTAAATTTCCTCAGTTTCTGTTATTCTGTCTCCCTTTCCATTTTGGATTTTGTGAATTTGGATACTGACTATGTCTGTGCCCTTTAGTTAGTTTCGCTAAAGGTTTGTCTAACTTGTTGATTTTCTCAAAGAGCAAGTTCTTGGTTTTTTTTGTTTCCTTGTATCCTTTTTGTTTCTACATGGTTGAGTTCAGCTCTAAGCCAACTATTTCCTGCCATCTACTCCTCTTGGGTGTCTTTGCTGCTTCCTGTTCTAGAGCTTTCAGGTGTGCTGTTAATTTGCTTGTATTGGATCGCTCCAGTTTCTTTATGAGTGCACATAGTGCTATGAATTTTTCTCTCAACATTCTTTTCAATGTATCCCATATTTTTGGGTAAAATGGGTCTTCATTTTTATTGAATTCTCCAAGGGCTTGATTTCTTTCTTTGTTTCTTCCCTGACCAAGTAATCATTGAGCAAAGAGTTGTTTAGTTTCCATGACTATGGGGGCTTTCTGTTGTTTTTGTTGTTATTGAAGTCTAGCCTTAGTCTGTGGTAATATGATAGAATGCTTGGTGATATATCAATCTTGTTGTATCTGTTGAGGCTTGTCTTGTGTCAATTTTGGAGAAAGTATCATGAGGTGCTGAGAAAAAGGTATATTCTCTTGTTTTGGGGTGAAATGTTCTACAGATATCTGTTACATCCATTTAGTTCATAACTTCTATTAGTTTTATTGTATCTCTGTTGAGTTTCTCTTTCAATGACCTGTTCATTGGTGAAAGTGAGTTGTTGAAGTCTCCCACTATTATTGTGTGAGGTTCAATGTGTGTTTTGAGGTTCAGTAACATTTCTTTTACAAATGTGGGTGCACTTGCATTTGAGGCATAGATGTCCAGAATTGAGACTTCCTCCTGATATATTTTTCCTTTGATGGATATGAAGTGTCCTTCCCCATCTTGTTTGAAGGTTCCTTTTGGTTGAAATCTATTTTATTGGATAATATAATGATCATTCCAGCCTGTTTCTTGGGACCCTCTACTTGGAGAATTTTTTTTAATCTTTTACTCTAAGGTGGTGACTGAGGTGTGTTTCTTATATGCAGCAAAATGCTGGATCCTGTTTAAATATCCAGTCTGTTATCCTGTGTCTTTTTATTGGGGAATTGTGTCCACTGATGTTGAGAAATATTAATGACAGATGATTATTAGATTTTCTTATTTTTGTTGGTGGAGGTTGTATTATGATTCTCTTCTTTTGGGTTTGTTGGGAAATATTTAATTTCTTGGATGTAGTTACTCTCCTTGTAGTAGAGATTCCATTCCAGGATCTTCTGAAGGGTCCCATGGTTGTCTCAACTGGCATGGGTATTTAGGCATGATTCTCATCTGTGTCTTTTATTACTGAGGCTATGGGTATGGGTGGATATCTGGCTTCTGAACTCTTCTCTTATTTGTGGAGAGCAACAACTTTAACTATTTTTCTGTCCCCAGGAAGGACTGAAGGGGTTTTTTTTTGTTTGTTTGTTTGTTTGTTTGTTTGTACGGAATATGGAAATGATAACCTATACCCTGGAACACAGCATGAAGAGTATAAAATATTACAATTTAAAATCCTCATCACGCCTTTACACCAGTATGTTTTGTATTGTGATAATTAGTAGATTAGAAAACAACCTTTCTGCTGGGACAGACTGGTAGCTAGTCTTCTCCCTGGAAGAAGCTACACATTCGGACATACTAGAGGATCTGCTGCACTCAGCATTTGGTAAGAACCGCCCGCCCCTCTCCCCCAAGTCCGCAGCAGCTGCTAAGGGACCAATAGACCCAGGGACCCACCACCTACCCAAGCCCCCACCAGCCGAATACCAATCCCCTTCTTCCTGGTCCTTTCTGCTTAGGCAGACTACTAATTAATCTGTTCCCTGGAAGAGGCTATATCCTCAGACGTACCAGAGGACCCGCTGCACTCAGAACATTTGACGTCATATCCTGAAGCATACCAAAAGAACCACTATACTCAAAGCATTTGATACCACATCCTGACACCTCCCAGGAGATCTGCTGCAACTAGGGCATCTGATACCACAACTGGAGAAATCCCAGGAGATCCATTGCACCCAGGACACCACAGCTTGAAGGCATCCCAGGAGTTCCTCTGTACACAGGGCAACTGGGCAATTAACACCACAGTCGGAAGACATGCCAGGTGCTCTGAGGCATGCAGGGCAACTGACCCAAAAGACCGAAAGCTTCCCTGGAGTATGGCTGCACCTAAGGAAACAGAAACCACAGTCTATTGACCCACCCCCCAAATCCTCAGAGAACAGTTTCTCACAGGACAAAAGTGTGACTGCTCCTCTGAAGATCCAAGGTCTGAAGGCCTCTCAGGAGATCAACTGCAGCCAGGGCAACAAATCAGTAGCTTTTCTGCCCCTCTGAATACCTTCCAGTTGGAAAGCCCCACAGGAGGCTGCTACATTCAGGACCACAGGCCTACCAGGAGACATGTTGCAACCCAGGGACAAAAGAGGCAGACACTCTAGAGTCATCCAGAACAGCAAACACTAGGAATAACCAGATGGTGAGAGGTAAGCACAAGACAATAAACAGAAGTGGATATACACGGGAATCATGAGAACCCAGTTATCCTACCACAACACACCTGAAAGTCAGGAAGCTGACCTAAAATACTATCTCATGAAGATAATAGAGTCCTTTAAGGAGGATATAAATAACTTAATGAAAGAAATACAGGAAAACACAGCTAAACAGGTAGAAGCCTTTAAAGAGAAAATAAATCCCTTAAAGAAACAGGAAAATACGATCAAACAGGAGAAGGAATTGCATAAAGCACTCCAAAATCTAAGGTAGAAACAATAAAGAAAACACAGATGGAGGCAAAACAGGAAATGCAAAAACCTAGGAAAGCACTCAGGGATTACAGATGTAAGTATCACCAACAGATAGAAGAGATAGAAGAGAGAATCTCAGGTGTAGACAATATGGTAGAAGAGATTGATACAATGGTCAAAGAAAATTCAAAACATAAAAAACTCCAAACCAAAAACATCCAGGAAATTCAAGACACAATGAAAAGACCAAATCTAAGAATAATTGGTATAGAGGAGAATGAAGATTCCTAGCTCAAAGACCTGAAAACATCTTCAACAAATTCATAGAAAAAAACTTCCCCAACCTAAAGAAAGAGATGGCCATAATGAAGCAAGAAGCCTACCAAACACCAAATAAATGGGATCAGAAAAGAAAATCCTCTTGTCACATAATAGTTCAACGCTAAATGTGCAGAACAAAGAAAAAATATTAAAAGCTGCAAGGGAAAAGGGCCAAGTAACATACAAAGGCAAATCTATCACAATTATACCAGATGTCTCAACAGAGACTATGAAAGCCATAAGAGCCTGGTCAGAGGTCATGCAGACTCTAAGAGAACGCAAATACCAGCCCAGGCTTCTATACCCAGCAAAATTCTTAATCAACAAAGATGGAAAAATCAAAATATTGCAGGAAAAACCAAATTCAAATAGTATCTATCTATCAATCCAGCCTACAGAGGATCCTAGAAGGAAAACTCCAATACAAGGAAGACACAGATATCAAAGAAATACAGGGTATAAAGCATCTTACAACAAAGCCAAAAGGAGAAAACTACAAGCACATAAAGTTACCTATAAAAGCAAATATAACAGGAACAAATAGTCATCTGTCTTTAATATCTTTCAATGTTGATGAACTCAACTCACCTATAAAAAGACATAAGTTAACAGATTGGATATGGAAACAAGATCCAACATTTTGTTGCATACAAGAAACACACCTGATTAACAAAGACAGACACTATCTCTGTCAGACATTATCAGAATGGAAAAAATGTCTACTAAGCAAATGATCCCAAGAAACAAGCTAGAGTTGCCATCTTAAAATCTAATAAAATTAGGGGTTGGGGATTTAGCTCAGTGGTAGAGCGCTTGCCTAGCAAGTTTAAGGCCCTGGGTTGGTCCCCAGCTCCGAAAAAAAAAATAGAAAAGTAAAAAAAAAAAAAAAAAAGTCTAATAAAATTGACTTTCAACCAAAAGTTATCAAGCATGATGAGGAAGGACATTTCATATTCATCAAAGGGAAAATCTACTGGGAGAAAGTCTCAATTCTGAACATCTATACCCCAAATGCAAGGGCACCCACATTCATGAAAGAAACTTTAGTAAAGCTCAAAACACACATTGAACCCCACACAGTAATAGTGGGAGACTTCAACAACCCACTTTCACCAATGGACAGGTCATTGGAACAGAAACTAAACAGAGACACGGTGAAACTAATATAGGTTATAAACCAAATGGATTTAACAGATATCTACACAACATTTCACCCTAAAACAAAGAATGTACCTTCTTTTCAGCACCTCATGGTACCTTCTCCAAAATCAACCATATAATTGGTCACAAAACAACCCTCAACCAATACAAGAAGATTGAAATAATCCCATGTACCCTATCAGACTACCATAACCTAAAGCTGGTCTTCAATAACAAGAAAAGCAATAGAAAACCCAAATACACGTGGAAACTGAACAACATTCTGATCAATGATAATTTGTTCAAGAATAAAATAAAGAAATAAAATAAAAACTTCCTGGAATTTAATGAAAATGTTGACACATCATACTGAAACCTATGGGAAATAACGAAAGTGGTGCTAAGAGGAAAATTCATAGCACTAAGTGCACTAGTAAAGAAACTGGAGAGATATTACACTAGCAACTTGACAGCACGCCTGAGAGCTATAGAACAAAAGGAAGAAAGGTCACTCAAGAGTAGTAGAAGGCAGGAAATAGTCAAACTCAAGGCTGAAATCAACCAAATAGAAACTAAAAGAACAATACAAAGCATCAGCAAAACCAAAAGCTGGTTCTTTGAGATAATCAAAAGGATAGATAAACCTCTAGCCAAACTAACTAAAGGGCCCAGAGGCAGTATCCAAATTAGCAAAATCAGAAATGAAAAGGGAGACATAACAACAGAAAAAGAGGAAATTCAAAAAATTAATCAGATCCTACTACAAAAGCCTCTATTCAACAAAACTGGAAAATCTACATGAAATGGATGGTTTTTTTAGACAGATAACACATATCAAAATTAAGTCAAGAGCAAGTAAACTTTCTAAACATGCCCATATCCAATAAGGGAATAGAAGTCATTAATAAATCTCTTAACAAAAAAAATAATAATAATAATAAAAAATTAAAAACAAAAACAAAAACAAAACAACAACAACAACAGCAACAATAAAATCCCAGGGCCAGATTGATTTAGTTCAGAATTCTACCAGACCTTCAAAGAAGACCTGATGCCAATTTTCCTCCAACTATTCCATAAAATAGAAACAGAAGGAACACTACCTAATTCATTCATGAAGCCACAGTTACTCTGATACCTAAACCACACAAGGATACTACAAAGAAAAAGAACTTCAGACCAATCTCACTTATGAATATTGATGCAAAAATACATCAAAACCATCATTCACCACAATCAAGAAGGCTTCATCCCAGGGATGCAAGGTTGATTCAATATATGAAAATCCATTAACATAATCCACCATATACAAAATCTCAAAGAAAAAAATCACATGATCTTCTTAGATGCTGAAAAAGCATTTGACACAACACCCCTTCATGTTAAAAGTATTGGAGAGATCAGGAATTCAAGGCCCATACCTAAACATAATAAAAACAATTTACTGCAAACCAGTAGCCAATATCAAATTAAATGGAGAAAGTTGAAGCAATCCCACTAAAATCAGGGACAAGACAACGATGCCCAATCTCCTCATATGTATTCAATATAGTACTTGAAGTGCTAGACATAACAATAAGAAAACAAAAAAGAGATCAATGGGATACAAATTAGAGAAGAAGAATTAAAGGTATTACTATTTGAAGATAATAGGATAGTATACATAACTGACCCCAAAAATTCTACCAGAGAACTTCTCCAGCTGATAAACAACTTCAGCAAAGTGACTGGATATAAAATTAACTCAAGTAAATTAATAGCCTTACTTTACACAAATGATAAACAGAATGAGAAAGAAATTAGAGATACAATTCCATTTACAATAGTCACAGATAATCTAAAATATCTTGGGGTAACTTTAACCAAACAAGTGAAAGCCAATCATGATAAGAACTTCAAGTCTCTCAAGAAAGAAATTGAAGATCTCAGAAAATGGAGATATCCCCCATATTCATGAATAGGCAGAATTAACATAGTAAAAATGGCCATCCTTTGGTAAAAGGCAATCCCCATCAAAATCCCAACACAATTCTTCAAGGACATGGAAAAAGCAATTCTCAAATTCATCTGGAAAGTCAAAAAACACCTGAAGAGCGAAAACAATTCCTAACAATAAAAGAACGGTTGGGGGAATCACCATCCTTGACCTCAAGCTCTACTATAGAGCAATAGTGATAAAAACTTCATGGTATTGGTACAGAGAAAGATAGTTTGATCAATGGAATAGAATTGAAGACCCAGAAATAAAACCACATGCTTACGCACGCAGAATCTTTGACCAAAGAAGCCAAAAATATACAATGGAAAAAGGAAAGCATCTTCAATAAGTGGTGCTGGTCTAACTGAATGTCTGTACATAGAAAAAAGAAAATAGACCCATATTTGTCACCAGGCACAAAGCTCATGTCCAAGTAGATCAAGGACCTCAACATAAAACCAGATACACTGTACCTAATAAAAGAGAAAGTGGGAAAAAGCCTTGAACTTATTGGCACAGGCAAAATTTCCTAAACAGAACTCCAATGGCTCAAGCTTTAAGTTCAAGAATTGATAAATGGGTCCTCATGAAACTGGAAAGCTTCTGCAAGGAAAAGGACATAGTCAATAGTTGGCATCCTAGAGATTGGGAAAAAATCTTCACCAACCCCACATCTGATAGAGGGCTAAAATAAAAAAAATATATAAAGAACTCAAGCTTACCACTAAAAAAAACAAATAGCCCAACCAAAAATTGAAGTATAGAACTAAACTGAAAATTCACAGTAGAGGAATCTTGAGTGGCTGAAAAGCACCTTAAGAAATGTTCAAAAGTCTTTAGTGATCAGAGAAATAAAAATGTCTCTGAGATTCCACCTTATACCAGTCAGAATGGCTAAGATCCAAACCTCAGGTGACAATACATTTTGGCGAGGATGTAGAGAAAGAGGCACACTCCTCATTGCTGGTGGGATTACAAACTGGTACAACCACTCTTGGAAACAATTTGGAGGTTCCTCAGAAAATAAGAAATAGACGTACCTAAAGATCCAGAAATACCACTCTTGGGAATATACCTCAAAGATCCACCACCATGCATGTGTTCTACTATGTCCATAGCAGCCTTATTTGTGAGAGCCAGAAGGTGGAAACATCCCAGATGTCCCACAACAGAAGAATAGATAGAGAAAATGTGGTTCATTTACACAATGAATACTTCTCAGCTTTTAAGAACATGAACATCCTAAGTTTTGCAGGCAAGTGAATGGAGCTAGAAAATATCATCCTTAGTGAGGTAACTCAGACACAAAAGAACATGCAAGGTATGTTCTCACTAATTAGTGGATATTAGCAAAAAAAAAATATAGAATACCCAAGATACAGTCTACACAACTCAAAAAGGTCAACAAGCTGAAGGGCCCAAGTGAGGATGACTCAGTTACACTTGGGAGGGAGAAGAAAATAACAACAAGTGGGGAGATAAGGACAGGCAAGGGAAAGGGGATGGGGGAATGGGGGGATGATGTGATGGGGAGAGGGGGGAGAGGGGGACATGATCTGGTGTTCATTGGGGCAAAGGACTGAAGCCCCAAGGACCAGCAGAATGAATGGTAACAGGCGACCTCAGAAGGAACCAGTTTGGGACAACACTGTAGAAGGTACCAGAGACCTGGGAATGAGAGAGGCTCAGGACTCAAATTGGGGGGGAGGAACCCTAGATGAAAGACCCTACAGTGAGGAGGGGGAAGTCACTGAATCCACCTACAGCAGAAAAACAGGGCATCAAGTGAGGGATGGGGTTGCTATCCCACAGTCAAAGCTCTGACCCATATTCTTCCTGTTTGAAAGAAATGCAGGGGTGGAAATGGAGAAGAGCCCGAGGAAAAGAAGATCCAGGCCTAACGTGGGTTCTAGCTCAAGGGGAAGCCCCAAGACCTGACACCATTACTGAAGCTATGAGGCATTCACAATAAGGGACCTACCATGACTGCTCTCCAAAAGACCCAACAAGCTGCTGAAAGAGTCAGATGCATGTATGTGCATCCAACCAAGGAACAGAAGCTGCTGACCCCTCTGGTCGAATTAGGGAAAAGCTAGAGGAAGCTAAGGAGGACGGCAACCCTGTAGGAGGACCAACAGTCTCAATTAAGCCAGACCCCTGAGATTTCTTATACACTGGGTTACCAACCAGGCAACATGCACCAACTGATATGAGGCCCCCAACACATATATAGAAGACTCCCAGGTCTGCGTTCAGCCAGAGAAGCATCTAACCCTGAAGAGACTGGAGGCCCCCAGGAAGCTTAGAGGTCAGGTGAGGTGGGTGGGGCGGGCGCATCCTCATGGAGACTGAGGTGGGTGGGTTGGCTGTGTGTGATGTGGAACCCTCATCGGGAGGAGAACAAAACCTGGAGAGTAAAAATAATTAAGTAAATTAAAAAAAAAAAAAGACAAAAAAATGAAACGGCAATTTCCAGTTTGTTTCCGAACTATTTCAATGTTATCTGAATAGGGAAAAGAATATTTTATGGAATGTAATAACAAAATGGCAGTCACTTTAAGACCTAAAATATGATTTCAGTTCTTGGCTCAAAGAGTAGCTAAATGTGCCATTTTACGCTGGCTGACACCTCTATTCAGAGTTCCAGAACAGTGCCATTCTGTCACAATTTTGGCAGATGGCTATCACCCAGAGACCTTTTATAAGACTGAGGTTGAACAGTGCAATGTGAAACCTACCACATTATTGGATCACGTAGCTGTACCCAGTGGTCTGGAGCATTACAAAGTAAAACCCACTTCCAAGTTTAAATTGCTGCCACCCTGGGGTGAATGGAAAAATACCAACTAAGTTGTTTCCAAGCTTAGAATGACCTCGCCTTCTTGCAGAAGAATCAAGTGGCACATGATATATTGTTGAGATTTAAAAAACAGTGTTCACGATATGATGTCTGCGTAAGCGAACCACCCTGATGTCAATACAAATTTGCATATTCATGAATGTCATCCTTCTGGAAAACCACACTGGCAGGAGTCAATGGACCAAAAGGGAAATCCATCAGTAGGATATGCTACTGTATAAAAAAAGAATCTTTTACTATACTAAAAGAATTTCAGGAGCCAAGAATTCATACAAATATAGCCATTTGAGCAATATCAGAAAACATTAACATTTGAAGAGTTAAGTGTTTACTCAGAGTAGGCATGTTACTTGAAATACTGTAGCTTCTTTTTAGAGGAATTAAATGTTTTTAATACCTTACTTGGGGCTGTTCTATGTTGGTTTTGAGTAAGAACTAGCATTTAATTTTATTCTTTCCTGAGAATCATGATTCAGTGTCAATAGAAATGCAAAAAGTGCATGTACAAAGGAAAAAATGTTGAAATGAAGGACTGATGTAAAAAAAAAAAAACTGCCTCTGAGCCAACTTATGGAGTTTCAGTCACCCAACTTCCATAAATTCAGTGTCTATCATTTAGTGACTCAAATATCACTCCATTTGGACTTGTTTTATTATTAAATGTGACAGTGTTGGCTGTGTTTTATGACAACACTTTTTCAAAACATTTCTAGAGGAACGAGACTGTTTTAATTATGTTAGACAATCTGAAGATAAATGATATTTCCCTCAAATTACCTAACAGTATCTTACATCGAAGACTTGTCCGTTGTTTGTGTTTGCTTCTACAGTGTCTGAAAGATTAAAATTTAATTATTGTCAGATCCGAAGTCCACTGACCCTACGGTTGTGCTGGTGACATTGTCCTAAACAGAAGGATTTTTGCTAGATAAACAGAAGAAAGGTAATTGTGTAAACAAACCTAAAGGCATGTATCCTACCAGCAACTACCCTCATACTATCTCTGAAGGTCAACTGAGATGCTGGTGGATGGAGAGGAATGTGCACCCACAGATAGCTTGTAATAGGCTCAGATACTCACCCTTGTGACTGTTACATAAAATCTGCTTGCTTTCCCGCCATTTAGTTATTCTCTTTGCCTCCCCCACTTTCCTCCACCTCCAAAATAGCCCTGGCAGATTGATCCCTAAGAAACCTTTTTTTCTACCCACACATTGGTCCGGTTCGGTAGTTTCCCTGCAACCTTGATTATAATTATCAGTCCCGTATTCCTAGGGCCTTTATTTTAGACCTGTGTTTGGTGCTTGCGTCTTCAAAGTAAGATTTCTACCAGATAGAATTCATGGTCTGCCATGTCTTCTGTTTGTGTAGTTGTAGACTGAAACGACTATGAAAGAAATAAATTCTAGACGGTGAAAAGAGGTCCGTGAGCAACATGTTTCATTTTAGAACTAAGTGCTCATATTGAGTGTGTAACTCTAACACGGCAGTGTGAAATCCTATATACAAATGGGAGCAAAACAAACAACTGCCTTTCTTTCTTTATTTAAAAACATTATTAGTGTTTGAAATATCAAAACGCTGAAATTCATAGGAGGAATAATTCAAGTAGCAGTTGAATAAACTGAAATATATATGAATTATGGCCCTCGCGAACATTATGAATAGGCCATATTTCTTCAAGGAATGTGAAATATCAAAATAAAATAAAAAATAATGGAAAAGATAAAGTAATAGAAGAAAAGGAAGACAATGCATTAAAATGCTACATATGAAATAGCAATTTGTATTTTGTTTTCAATCTGACTTATAGGGAAATTTATTATTATCATCATTATTAACATGCTGAGAATTAGTCTCAGGGCCTTGTATGCTATGCATACATGGTAGAACTGAGCTATATGTCCAACTCTCATGAATATATTTAATTTTACTTTAAAAATAAGTAAATTATAATTACAGCACTTCTCTCCTTTTCTTTCCTTCCTCCAATCCCTCCCTTGTCTGCTCCCTCTAACTCCTGCCAAGTCTCCTCACTCTGATTTTCCCAATCAAATCAAAAGACTCTTTTTCATTGCCATTGTCACATAGATACAGATGCATAAATTTAAACATAGGACCAGCTGAGTCCATTTAGTGTGTACGAGTTCTATGTGTGTGATTTCAGAGTTGACTACAGGCTATCAGATAACCAACTTGGAGACTCAACCCTGAGCATGCTCTTTCTCATGCATTGCCTGTAATTCTTTTTCTAGTGGTAGGATCCCTCGAGAATCCTCTTTCTGCATTATCTTGTCTATTGATAAGTTTAGTTCGTTTCTTTAGGCACCCATATTGCTGGTGTATTATAGGTAGGCATAGCTTCCTTATCTTTTCTAGGAGACACAATCACACAGACAACTTCTAGTTCCCTTTTCCAATCTGTCTACCCTCTTTGCGGGACGTTTTCTAAGCCTTCGTTGCAGAACTTATGCTACAGATGCATCTGCTTTGGTTGGGCTACCCATGGTCCATTCAGCTCTGTAAAAAGACCAGTCTTGAGTTTCTAACTTCATCTTAAAAGTCATCCTTATGATCACAAAATAATGTAGCTCTCATCTTCATTGAAAACCTTCAGTTTTTAATCTTTTCTCTGTTTATTTAGCTGTAAAGTATAGTTTGCACGAGCAAACCATTGGATACATGTGGAGGTCACAGGAAAACTTAGAAGAATCTTCTCTCTCCATCTGAAATGTGAGGCCCAGGATCAAATTTAGATATTTATATTTAGTATTAAGTACCTCTACATAACCAAATTATTTGCTGTTCTGTTGCTGTGAAGAGACACCATGACCAAGGTAACTCATAAAAGTAAGCATTTAGTGAGTGGCTTGCACACAGTTCTGGAGGTTTAGCACTCCTACATCATCATGGTAGGGATCATGGCAGTATGCAGGGAGGCACAGTGGCTGAGAAGTAGTTGAGCCCTACATGCTGATCCAGAAAGAGTGGAGTGGAGTGTAACTGGGACTGACATGGGCTTCTAAAGCTTCAAAGCTCACCCCCACTTTCTCTATATAGCCAAACCTACTTCAGTAAGGTCTCATCTCTCTATCCTTTTCAAATAGTGCCATTCCATGGAGACTAAGCACACAAATATATGAGCTTAGTGGGCACCATTCTTATTCAAACCATCACACTCGCTGAGTCATCTCTCAGACTCCTAAACACAACCTAGATTTAAATTTTCCAGTTGTAACATTTATCCATTTGAAGGCTTGGCAAGTCACAGAATTAAAAAGTTTTAGAAATAGAAAGGCTTTAACTGTGATCTCATTACAATGTCTTGAAAAAACTGAGCCTAGGATTTGGGTATGTCAGCCTCTCCAACTCGTAGGACTTGAGATGATTCAGCAGAAAGCCAGAGATAACATTTAACTCCAAATGATGACTGTACACTAGGAAGCAGCAAAAATGATGCAAGAGAAATACAGAATTTAGAGCTGGACTGGTGATTCAGTGGTGAACAGTGCATACTACTCTTGCGGAGGATCCCATTCAATTCCTACTATTTACATGATAAGCTTTATAACTACCTGTAAGTCCAGATCCCAGAGGATCCAATGCCTCTGACCTCTATGGGCAACTGTACTCATATGCACAAACGCGTGCGTGCGCACATGCGCGCATGCGCGCACACACACACATACATACACACACACACACACACACACACACACACACCCTCTACACTTAGCTAAGAGCTGTTGACACTGGAGGGCTTCTGGAGAAAGGAGAGTCAATTTACTTTAAGGGTGTTCTAATAGAAGTCAACCTCACCCCAAAGCATTGAGGTAGCCCAAATGGTGTCCAAGTATTACTTAAAAAAAAAAAAATAGGAACAACAGAGGAAATGCAAATAAAGGAGGAAATGAAGTTGCATGGGTGAAAGAAGGGAAGTATGGTGGTTCTGAGAGGGGTCACATAGAGGAGTCAGGAATGAATGTCATCAAAGTGTGCTCATTCTCGAAGAACTATTAAAACTTTTTTTTTAAAGAAAGAGAAAATTGAATAATCTGCACGTGCTTAAGAAAAAGTTGAGACTTGATTGGGCATCTGAGAACTTTCATTTTATTTTTTATGTTTTAAAAAACTTCTTTTAGAATTTCATACATGTATACAAGGCATTATGATCGTATTCGCCACGTCACCCTCTTCCACTCTTCCTAGTCATCCTCAATATGCTCCCTTCTCACTTCACACGCATTGTATATTTATTAATTCATTACATTTTATTTTATCCTGCTGTGCCTAGTATCGTCTCTACATTTATGAACATGGAGTCATCCACTACAACACGGGCAACCTACCAGAGACCACACACTCAAGAAAAACGACAATCTCTCTCTGCCCCAGCAACAACTGTCAATAGCTCGTCATCTAATGGACAGTGACTTAAAATGGAAAGGAGTAAAGTTTGCCTCTATCAAGCACTAACAAATGTTCTAGACATCGGCATCATAGCTGGAACAATAGTTGAATATATTTCCAGGGTCGAGAATTTGATTTGGTGGAATGGCATTCACTGAGATGGAACTGGATGGCTGTTGTCATCAAGAGATGCTTTCTTTGCCACTATACAAACAAGACAAACAGGAGGAAATAGTTCCAGTACATCTGTTTATAATGGCATTTGGTATTTGAAACAAAATTATTCAGATCGGCTACAATAGCTTAACAATGATTCATTTCCCAACTTACTGATAATTCATGTACTTCGGTATAGAAAAAACAAACTTTGTCTTTTGTCAAGAAATAAATAAAATGCAAACTGCCACTGATTCCAGAGTGAAGATTGTGATAGTTTTACCTCAAATCCTCACACCCCCCAGTAATCTTTGGTATATCCTGGGTATGTGAAACAAAGGGACTTCATTTACTAAAATGCAAGCTGTGCCTCAAAAATCAATATCTGATGTATAGCCATCATTGAAATGAGAAAATCAAACCTTCACTTAATCAGAAAGTGAGCACAATTCAGAATCAACGTTTTGCCAAACTTTGAAAATGATGACAATTGGTTTGTATCAGTTCAAAATAAACCCAATTTTTTTTTAAATCCAGTCTAGATCAGGTACTCTTCATTAACAACTGAATTATATTAGTGGTCCCAGTCATGGTCTTGAGAAATATGTGGGGCTTACCCAGACTCCTAGATATATTATAGGAAAGTTAACACAGGATCTGAACCTACAAGTATTTTGGTGACTCACTCTTCACTGGAACTTTTATCAACAGCACCATTCCAGATGCATAATGACTCAAAGATATTTTTGTAATGAGAAATACACAAAATCTTTGATATGGCTGTGAACTCAGCATAGGAACAAACCACCGTGTACATTGGTAAATTATTTAATAATTTATTCTTCCTAAATTTCTTATGTACATAGAATGGGAGATTTGTCCTGGACATAGATGATTTCTTTATTTGCATTGTCTCCTAAAATCTAGTGAAGAGTCTCCCTTCTCGGTGTATAGGGCATGACATTATCGGAAATAAAACGGCACTTTTGTTGACTCCTCATTGTCCACAGCTGTGCCAGGTGATGTAATTTGTATTTGCTTCGACTTCCCATGGACTCTCACCAGTTAAGACACTAAGCATTTTTTCCTCTGTTTTATGCCCGATTTGTTTATAGCCAAGTCTTTAACAAATGAACATTTGTTCTACTTTCAAGGTGACTTTGAAAAGAATTCATTTAATAAACGTGTTTTAGGAGAGCAATTTGTGCCAGAACGTGATTTGTCCAATGAATGAAAATTCTTTTATTAGTTTACCATCCATTAAAGGTATCACAAATCATTTATTGATTTTTTTATGGACATATAAGAAGTATCAGCTACCAAAAAGTATAAGAAATGGAATGATTCAATTATTAAATATGAAATAGGCATGATGTATCGCAGGCTGTTTGCTCTGTCTTTTGCTGAGTTCAAAGTCGCGTATTGCATTGCTGTTCAAGTTAAAAGTTCAAGTCCAGGCCTTGTAGTATTCTGTCTGCCTAGAGTAAAATGAAAATAAAACTAAAGACCTGATATTTATTTATATATCTTTAGGACACCAAATACTATCTATTAATTTATTAAAAAGAAAAATGGGAATGGAGACTTTTGGCCAGAGAAAGAGAAAGCTATTTTCCATGGGGGAAAAGTGCCATATAGAAAGCTAAATATGCCTGGTGCCGTGTAATTATGAAGAACGTTAGAATAGCATTTTATACAATGTATTTACATTCTTTTTAGAGATACCCTTGAATTTTGTCAGAACTGATGGTTACATTTAAGAACTTAGCTTGCACATTTACATATATATTGAGGTCAGAGCTCTTGGTAGGCCTCCATTCTATTGATGGAACCAGCTTTTAATAATGATTTTTGTACTACTTTGATAAGTAATTTTTTTATGATGGAGATTCAATTTGATTAAATCCATTTTAATTGTACAGCTATTGTTCCACAGCAAGACTCAAATGTTGGTGAAGATAATTCATAACTTTTTAGCATTTTATACAGATTTAATTTTTCTAGTGCCAATGGAAGAAAAGAAGGAAAGCCATATATATTCAGACCCTGAAGCTGTTTTCATTTATTTAAAAAAATGTTTTTCTAAGGCAGGCATGGTGATTCATAACTGTAGTCTCCATACTTATAGTGAAGAGACTTGAGGATCAAGATTTCAAACCTGCGTATCTCAAAAATATTAATAATAATTTTATATCTTAAAATATATCGTTTATGCTATTGTTGATTTTTCCCATAGACAAACCAAAACAACAACAACACATTCCAGGGATCTAGAAGAATGTCTCAATGGTTAAAAGGATACACAGCTCTTGCAGAAGATGCAAATTTGGTTACCAGCATCTAGCCCTGTTCTGGGACTCACATGCATCTGTAACTCCAACTTTGGACTGTCTGACAGACTCTTCTGGCTTCAATGGATCCATCACTCATGTGCACACACGTGACCAAAAATAATCTTTAACGTCCACATTTCATATAAGAGGAAGAAAAACAGACTGTCCCTTGCCAAGTGGAAACGTCTTTATGCAAACTTCATGCAAATGTACCAAGAGTTGTGGCACCATCAGCTTTCTAGTGCTTCAGTCTTTAAACGCAGTTCCTCTAAGCTGTGCCTCATTGCTGTAGTGTTTTAGTCATTACCACGTTCATTTCAAAATCATGACAAAAATTAGATCATTGCACTTGAAAACCAAGAACAAAGCCAAGTAGAATGGCTCATAACATCTAAGAATATAGAAGATTTCTCCAGATATTTAGAGAAGAAGGAACAAAAATAGATGATCCTTATCATGACGTCTCCCATTTCTTACGCATATTCTCTCTCCTTCCACACTCCCTGTGTAGGTAGAAGGGAGTCAGCTTCTGACTACAGTGACTGGTGGATGACCCTACTGGATCCTGATGAAGTTGAATAATGATATGTACAGATAGCTTAAAAAATCGCTGCTCGACTTCAACCAGGAAATTCCAAGAAGCTATATCAATGTGAAGAAAACCAATACTGAAGAACAGTAAAAAAGCACATCCTGTGTTCTAAGCAAGAATGCTGAGTGCCTGGCCTTATTAACGCTGTTAACTTCGGTCTTCATTGTTGTCTTTTCTCCTAGAATCAGAATCTGTCCTCAAACAAAGTCTGAGAAATCCATCAACCTCCACTTCTCTGTATAGAGAATTAACAGCAAAATGGCTGGCAGCATCTGAGGCAGGGAACTTCTTTCACATCCAACTCATTCTTCCTTAATCAAGGTAACTTGAGCTAGGTGATACACTACAGTTCGCTTTTCTCTTGGTTACCATAATTAAAGCCATAACTTAATCCCAGGCCCCATTGCAATAAACATCTTTGCCTGGGTGGGAGCACAGTCATCCATCTGCAATCTTATTTCCTCTGTCACTATATTTTGTCTTCATTTTATTTTTATTTTTGTTCCCGCTGGGTCAATATTTTTTCACAGAAATCTACTTGAATAGAAAAAAATTTAATTGTGCAAATAAATATCGATAAATATTCAAGATTTACCTGCTGTTGATTAAGAAACCCTGCTTTGGAAGTGATATTTGCAGCAATATCAAAACTACACACTGAATAATGAGTGTCTTAAATCAGTAAAATAACACTAGCAAGGAGACAAAGTAGATTACTATGATTTTTTCCAGGATATTATTTGGAATTGTTGGGAGGGGACCAACAAATGACCGCGCATGAAATTAATTTATGAGTTTGAGTGAATGAATCAATTATGGAAATTAGTTTCCTAAATTAATAATTTCCATGTTGCAATCAAACAATTGATACATGACACATGTTTACATACATGTATGTCCATGTCCAAAGAGGTAAATGATTTTTATGTTTCAAACCAGTGAAAGAATAAAAACATAAACTAGGAAATAGAAGATGCCTAAAAGTTTCTTATACCTCCTCTGGGTGGTCTGGGCCCCAAATGGAAGAGGAATTATATCATTAAAGCAACAAAAATAGTTTAAATAAACTTAGCACAAAGCAAAATGTATCAAAAAGATGCTCATTGAATCATAATGCAGACATAACTTCATCAAAGCTGGGTCATGAAGAAATGAATGGGCAATGGGTTCCCTTACAAATCTGCTGAAGGAATGAATGAATGTCATTGACTTTCTCTTGTGGCTCTTGGATATGAGCTGAAAATTCTAGAGGTAATGAAAGCTAAAGTTTTGTCAATACTGGAAATCAATCTAAAATAGAAAGGCCAGGTATTAAAGATCTGGTTTGAAGGAGGGAAAAGTAAGGGCAGCTCAAGTAAAATAAAAACCATCAATTCAAGTAAAACAATAAGGCTTTACATACTCTTCTCCAGAAACACACCAGAAATTATAGTTTATGATATCATGTGTGTAGATACCAATATCTAATCAAGAGAATCAAGACAAAGTAATTATTTACCCTGCCCAGATTTGACAGACTGAATGCAAACTCTGTGTTAAAAAATAGATGAGTAAGGTTGTACTGCCTCCTCCTATCTCATTAGGCAAGCTAAGACCACTTTTTATGTTTATATGTATGTCACTTTATCCTTATTGTTTTATTTATATTTCATAAGTTATTGTAGGTGGATGTCATTATGCAGGTGAACGCAGACACAAGATAAAACGAGGTCCAAGGTCTGTCATTGGAAGAGAAGAAAGGAAGGCAGGAACGAAGTTTTAGAAGGAAAGGGAGAGGCACAAAGGAGCACAGAATCAACATGGAGGCAGATGTAAACAATCCAGGCATCTCTACATAGATACAGGTTGTTATGAATGTTTCTTAAGGGTTGGATTTCTATAGGTCAATTTATCTTATCTTAGGTGGGCGGTTTATACCTCTATCAATTGTGAGCTTATTATGTGGATGTATTGTGGATTGAGAATTTAACATATGAATCTGACTGTTGGGTTGCACTTTGTTGAGTCTTGATTTTCCCGAGTAGCTGGAACCAGAGAGTTCACAGATAGTAGAGAGCCCCCGGGAGAGATGCTAACCAGAGATGAATTATGGTTGGTTCCATATGGCCCTCTGGTGAGAGAACTAACTCTAGGGATCAGCACGGTGCCATGCTGGAATGGCTAGCAGACTGCCTGGGTCTGAGAGTACTTGGGAGCAGCGTGGAGCCACTGAGATAAAATAACCCTGCCGTGCCATGTGGGCCTACGGTGGCAATGTTAGCACAGAATAAAAGTTTACCCAGTTTTTTAATATTTACTACAACAAGGTATAGCTTTCTTCTATATCAAATTGTACAGACAAAGGCATATATTTGATATCCAGTTAAATCTGGATTTCTGGATTATAAAAATTACTACAAAAATTCAATATACATTAGTCAATATACACTGACAAAATAGGAACAAAAACACCAAAATGGAGGCCCGAAAAAAAAATGATTCTAGAATTCACTTGAAAAAAGTAGACGAACCAGAAGTGTGCAGCCATGCCCATAAAGAAGATATCCAAGAAATATTAAAGATCCAATATGATAATTATTTGCATATCAACAAAGAGCATTATATAAATACCTAATGGCTTCTTCAGCTGACTTAGTGGTTCACATCTTTGATACCAGCCTTCATGAGTCTGAAGCCAGAGGACTGGCATGATTTCCTGGGCCACATAGTAAGCTTTATCTTGGCCATAGCTATTGAATAAGACTTTGCTTCAAGAAGTCAATTGTGTTAAGTGGATTCTAATTTTCCATTACACACATGGGACAGAGGACTACCACAGTATCTGTTTAAAGGACTTCTTCAAAGCTGTAACAACTTTTCAAAACATTGGAGGATGACCACAGGTTTCCCACAAACTGATAAGCACTTATTTAAAAAAATATTTGAATGTCAACAGAAACAGAGAACCTTGTAGTAGTCCAACCTATTTCCCATCTCTTCTTTCTGCTTCTGTGGTCTTGGTAAAGATAACATCTCAAAATCACAGTAGCCATATGAAGTGCAGCCTAGAAGTAACTAGAAGGGCAAGAACGGGTCAATGATATGCAGAATCCCTCCCAAAGATAACTACCATTTCTACCATATTGACCTGCTTCGGGAAACTCACTAAATATGCATTCACATAAAAATTTACATCATACATCCGAAGTAGATCATTCTTGATAAGGGAATGCAAATCCAGCTCGCCAGGAAGCAACTATTGATGAAGCAAAAAGCAGATAACAGTAAGCATTGCGGATGACACAGAGAACTCGAATCCCTTATACCCCAATGGGAGAATGTAGCCCAGTACAAATGCTCTTGAATGTACCAAGGCATCTTCACGCTCATCGTTTCCTCTTGTCACTAAAAGCATATGAACTTAGTGCTCACAGATTGATACTCTGACAAATAAAATCATAGTTTAGCTTTACAATTAAATATGGTTCAACCTTACTAGTGAAGACCTAGAACATAAATGAAGATTTGAAAGGTATGCCTAGCAAGAGAAACCAGTTCCAAAGTTCCCATTTTGTGTGTCTTCAATATCGCATGACATCTTTTATAATTTGGTCCAGGCTCAACAGTCCATAAAAGACAAATTAAGAGACTTAGAGAATATAATGGGCCTTGTGAGGGTTGGGCAGAGCAATGGGTACATTATGCTAGGGGATTTGTTCATATGCTCAGATCCTCCTAGGTCACAGAAATATTCTTATACTCTTAAAAGAAAGAAATGTTGAGTGTAGCTTTAGAAGATTTCCATGGGATGAGCTCAAGTAGATATTTGACAGCTCTTTTTATTGATTTTATTTAAATAACAAGTGTTTTTAATTCCTGTTCAAATGTAATTATCATAAGATTAAAGAATCTCTTCAGAGCCCTAGGGGGGAAATCATGTACAATTATATAGTCAAGGACTTAAGCTTCGAATTTTAAATACAAATTGTCCATTTTATGCATAGTATCTAAATAATTAGAATTTCACTAAATAATGCAAACAGCACTTGGGCATATGTCTGATTGCTTCACATACTCATTCACCGAATTTAAATGTTAATTTCCTCAGGCTGTGCTTCACATGGATGTACATCAAACATAATCCTCATTATTTCACCAAGTTTCAATGAATGTTAAAAGAAGAGAAGATGAAAACGTTCCACTGATTATCTTCCTAATACAGAGTCCATAGGGCTTCTTATTATTTATAGTCAGAACTCTGATGCTCATCTTATAAATATATGTCCAAAGTGAGTGGGTAGCTTTTGGGAAAAGCAGGCACATTCCTAAGGTTATAACCTATCTAACGGCATTTGTAAACTTCTCTGAGATGCCCCAGTAAGAACTATGGCAGGCGTTTTCTGCAATATTAACATCTGGAAAAAGAAAAGCTTTATTTTGAGACAGATTATCAGAGATCACAATTTTATAATTTGTTTGGATTCAAGGTCCTACAAAAAGTTTAGACTACTAAGATCCCCTCAGAACTTTCTGGGCTTTGTTTTGTGCTTTGCTATCTGTCAAAAGAAAGTCTATTATACTTATTTTTCTGTCTCAGTGTAATACTTTTTCCATTGTTCATAAAAAGTATATGAGGTCTTTCAAAACAATCCGTCTGTTGGAATCTTTGGGGAGTCAAATGATCCTTTCACAGGGATTGCATATTACATATTAGATCTCCAGCATATTTACATTACAATTCATAACAGTAGCAAAATTATAGTTAGCAACAAAAAGTATTTTAAAATTATGATTTTTATGATTGGGAGTCAACACAATATGAGGAACTTGATGACCAGTGTCAACTTCTACCACACTGGGGGTAGTCAGGCCCATTGCACATCAAGCTAGATTGAAGGGGAGAAGTTAGCAGGTTGGGTGGTGGTTTCAGGTAGGATCTTGGTGAGTGGTGAGTGCACAAGCAAAGAAAATACATATACACCTGCACACACACACACACACACACACACACACACACACACACACATCTGGAATACCTTCAGATAATTGGTTGAGTTTTGTGTGTGTGTGTGTGTGTGTGTGTGTGTGTGTGTGTGTGTGTGTGTTTGTAAGAAATGGGTATTTATGCTCCTGAGGAAATGGTCAGGATTTTGGTGGCAAAATTTGTGTAGCCTTGTACAATTGGCTAGAACAGCATTGTTGGAAGATGTTTCAGTTGCATACTCAAGGGGTACAAGGAGTGAAGCCAGATAAATGTCAGGGTAATAAATTTTTACTAGGGTTGACGGTGGGGCAGCAGCTTTATGGTACCAAGTTAAAATCAGGTTGTAATACCTCTCATCTGAAATACCTGGGGTTGAAGCTCCCCTAGACTCTTCTTTCGTAACCGTGAGCCACTGCTGTCCCACAGGAACTGAATTAAAGAGTCATAGCATTAGCAACATTACTAACCACAGTTCTAGACCTGCTTATAAATATTTCACAGAAAACCAAATGATACCTGAACTCCATTTTGTTTGTTTGTTTGGGGTCAAGGTCTCATGTAGCACAAAGTAGCCTTATACTTGCTCTCTTTCTTCAGCTAACCTTGAACTCCTGGGCCTCTTGTCCCAACTCCTTAGTTATGGGAATGTGAGTGGGTATTACCATACCCAGAATTGAATTTCTTCCATGCTATGAAAAGATGTGATTCTTAGGCTCAGAGTAGTATTTCCTATGTTAATATAAACACAAATTGCTACGTCATCTCAGCAAACTGCCTAGACTAGTGGCACACTACACACCTCTCTCTTGTTTAACCTTAGTAAATTATTCTATTCCTTTGTGTCTAGTTTCCCAGAATGCTAAATTAAAACAGCACTAAATAGGTAAAGGCTGACGATTTAAAATAATCATAGAAATTAATAAGAGCAAAATTGTTTAATTTAGTGGTTGTTATCTGGATGCTCAGTCACTGACCAAGAAAGGCTAATAGGAAGTCAGAGGTTTTCTCTGGGTACAATGGGGAGGGTAAGGAGAAATATCAGAAATATTTCTTGAAATAGTTCTAGAGGGAGTATTCCTCTTTAAGGTGCCATTTCAGGTGTGGTTGGTCTAATGTAGATAGGCACATATGAGGTTTGACCCTGAAGAAAATGGCTCTAAAGTCAAGCAGTGTTTGTTGCAAGATGTAGCTTCTCCACAGAGAAGAGTGGTTGATAGCAGACTGTTCTACCAACAGCCTTTAAAGCAATGGTTCTCAATCTATAGGTCAAATGACCCTTTTGTAGGCATTGTCTAAGACCATCAGAAAAACAGATATTTAACAATTCCTAACATTAACACAATCGCAGTTATGAAGTAGCGATGAAAATGATTTTATGACTAGGGGTTACCGCAACAGGAGGAACTATATGAATGTGTCATGGCATCAGGAAGGTTGAGAAACACTGCTTTAACTAGAGGTTGAAGAGGTAGTCCCATGGTTGGCAAACCCATCACACACAGACCAACAGAGACCTTGAATCTAGAAATACAATTCTGTATTGTAGGCAAGGTTTCGGGTTTGTTGTGAATTCTCCTCTCCAACTTACTAGTTATATGATTTTGGCTGGGGCTCACATTTTCTCATATACGAAATGGAATATGTGTAATCAACTCATGAAGATTATTGTGAGCTTTTACTGGTAGTATATATGGAGATTATTTATCACAGTTGCAGACACACTATAAACACACATTGTTTATTGACATAGTAATAAACTATTACTATGAAAATTACTATGTGTACTCAGATTGTTAATAATATATCTACAGGAAATAACCTTTGAAATATACCATAAAACTTGGTAAATATTCTCATGCAGGGATTAATTAAATGTTTGTTGCATCTATAATTTTAAAATGTTTATGATTTAGACCCATGAGAATTCACATATCTTACATAAAATGTGTCGAATGGAAAGTTTCCTAAGTATTATATTCCAGATCACATATTTAAAAATAATATTTAGCAAACGCCAGAAGCTCATATTTAAATATCCTTGAGAATAGTATGAACGCAGGGCTGGAGAAATGACTCAGAGGTTAAGAGCACTCAGAATCATGAGAACCCAAGCCAAGGTCCTTGAATTCACAGATCAAGTCAGTTTCCCACAATCTCCAGTAACCACAACTCCAAAAATCTGATGCTTCTATGTGTTCTATGTGTACATACAAGCTCATCAATCTGCACATACCTCTGCCCATTTACTCACACATACATAAAAATAAAGCATAAATAAATATGAAACTAATCATCACTCCTCGCAAATAGAATTTCATAGAAAACACAGTTAGATCCTACTTCACAAAAGTTGCCACAATTCAAGGTAAACTAGAAAACAGTGTGGCTGAAATGCAGTTTGACACATCCGATGATGTCAGTGGGTGATAGCAAGTGACAGACCCGAAGTTGGCAGAGCTATTGAGTCTGTTCTACATTCTGATCACGCTTGGGAAAGTGGTCTTGGGCCTTGAGATCTGGTGAAGAGGCAGTTGCTATGGTTCTAGTGTGGCCTGCAAAGGAAGCAGTGACGATTAGTAGCACGGCTCTCAGGACGCTGCTGCAGAGAGGTGAGGCATCATGATGTCTGTCTGTCCTCATGAGTTCACAGTGTAACAGATTTGGAGAGATCAAATAAGAGCTTCAACTGTCAGTCCTCACCTCACCTTCTACCTTGTTTGAAGTAAGGTTTCACTGCCACTGTGTCTACTGGACTGTGAGACCAGAAACCTTATGAGAATTCTTCTGTTTCCACACCTCTGGTCCCCTGCATTTTGGCATATACATATACATATATGTACATACACATATATGTATACATATATAGGCATATACATATGTCATCAGTGTAACACAGGATGGACTACTACATTAGCAGATCTGAAATTATTCTAATTTGGGATATACATATTTATAAATGCATTTTGAATGCACTTCAGACTTCTAACCTGTACAAGTGAGGAAAGAGCTCACTATGCACAATCAAGTATGTTTAGATAAACTTTAATTATGGGTTAATAATAATTGTTATTCATAAGTCACAATCAATATTTGCAGCATATTTATAAAAATACTTTAATACTAATTTGAAATTTAGATTTACCTGATCATCCTTTGTTTTTAGTTTGCTTAAGCTAGCAACCCAGATATGTGGGTAATAATGACTTGTAAAAATTGCAAATTATGCCAAAATAAGGAAGAATCCCATTCACGTGAACTTTCTCTTAAAAATTATGAATGTGCTCATACTTTGGAGAAGATAAAATACTTTATATTAAATGGGATATGGGAACATTTTCAATTTATAACATTCACAAGTGGATGGGATAAAGATTATATAACCACAGAGGAAATAGGAAAATAATCATTTCTATAAGCATGTTCCTAAAGTAAACCCATGATCTGATGCAGACCTTGGCAAAGCACCATGAGTCCCTCCTGGCCTCAAACTTGATGCCTCTCCTACAGGAAATGATAAAGAGAAACTACCCATCCTGATTGGGGCATTTCTCTCCAAAAAAGAAATGCAAGAATTGCTGAGAAATCACGCACAATGAAGAGTTTCGATGAGGAAGACTATTTATTACAGATGAAGTGTATTATCTTTCTTCTTCTCCTCCAGAACCCTTTAATATATACACAAAGCTTGAAAGCATACATATGCATTTAATAATAACAGAAGTATTCTAAGTGCTGCTAATATCAAACAGGTGCTTAATAAATTTATAAAGAGGCATAAGTGGACATCTAACTGGATAATGTGTAAATGTTTATAGAGAATTTATCAAAAATATTGACTGACTCCCAGTACGCCACAGGCATGGGACTTGGAATATATAAATGTATTTACTTTGCTGTTGGCCATAATCTTAAGAGATTTTTGTTCTTCAAGTGTTAAACCTGAAGCTCAAAGCTACTAAGTAATTTGAACAATAATCAGAAACTTGAAAATGTTAAGAGATGAATTAGGGCAGAGCCACTCACTTCATAGTACAAGGTTTTGGGATATCAGAGGATAACCATTCCGTGCTAAGCATCATCTGTTGTCAATCTTTATTGGACTTAATGGCAGGCAGCCCACATAGATCTTATGTGGACTTTCTACTTGCTGTCATTTATATTTTATGAATGTAAGACTAGTACTCTTTCCTCAGAGGTGATTTCTGCCTCCCTCAAAAGCTTTGGGACAAGAATAATATTAGCATAAATAATTTCTAACTTTCCACCTGGAATTGTACATGTATAATATAGACAAATATTTTATTCATTTATATAAAGGGAAATACCTAGTGGATTCTTAAACAGAAATCCTGGGATTAGTAAAAACATCATAGGCAAAATGTACCGGGACATGTCAGTCACTGGATTTTCAAAATGTATATTTTTTCCCATGAAAACCAGAGATACCCAAAATGTGATTGAAATCAGTGCTAAAAGAAAGCTGTATGGTATTCTCCCCATTTCAAGTACGAGAGATCTTGTTGATGTGCAACCTTTTTATATTTGACCTAGTTTTGGCTAAATGTTCTATCTTTTGAGATTTATTTCAGAACGCCTATTAGTCTTGTATTTAACAATAGGCTATTGCTCCAGAATCTTGCAAAAACTAACTACTTCCAGGGTCTACTTATTTTTATTAGTTTTAGACATGTGGAGGATATCGTGAAGCTCTCCTTTAATGATTTCCTGAACATATCAATAAGAAATTTGAAGGGAACCTCTTTAGCTCGCTACATTTTTTTCTGCAACTTTTTCAGCAATTAACTTGTGCTTACTACATTGAATGCTTCATTGCGAGTGCATTTCTTAATTAGCCTATGAGAAGAGACATCAATTTTAAGGAATATAGACTGGGGAATATTATATTCGGCTCACCTAGGTAAGTTTGAAGTTCCCTACAGAACTGAGAAGAATCTCTAAGATCATCATTTATAGTTAAGCATGGTTTGACAAAATGGATTAAGCTACATTGCTCACATCAAAGAAGCTCTCCCTTTGAGACTGGAGCTGAGGAATAGATCAATCTGGATGTTCTGGTATAATAGCCATAAAATGTAAATTTTATTGTGGGAGGAGCACAAAATCTTTGTCACAAATGGGGATGAAAAAAATAAACAGGGATCTTCTGGACCATCTTTCCAAAGATGTGATATATTTATTGTGAACCATGGAAGTGCTTTAGTCATCACAAACTAGGAAAGAATTTGGAGGTGAATTACTACACATTTTAGAAGTATCTTACCTTCCCTTTTTAGAGATTCTGTAGACTTACTGTTAGTCACTGTGTGAGAACCGAATGAGAGGTTAATTTGAGAGGAAGAAAGATTTATTTGATTCACAGGTTTACCTCAGAAAGTCCAAAGTTATTGAGGGGCTTTTGGGGGTCCCTCTCGGGGTTCAATAATAAAGATGTGACATCTGTAATGTTTAAGACTGTTGGCCTTTTTGCTGGGAAAGGCTCTCAACTAGCGTCTAACTTACCCTGACTTTCCTGCCATTGCCTTCCTCCACTTGGCTCTCACTGTTCTTCCTTCCTTCCTTCCTTCCTTCCTTCCTTCCTTCCTTCCTTCCTTCCTTCCTTCCTTCCTCCCTTCCTCCATGCTTCTGTTTCTTTGCCCAGTCATTCTGCTTGTCTTTTCGCCTCAGCACCAGCCTCTAGCTCTTTATTAATCAAAAGCTGCATTTCGTTCTCATATAAAAAAAAGTTATGGGCCATGTGGGAGAGATTCTGTGGCTTTCTGATTCTGAGACAAGTAGCAGCAGGACTATGCCGAGTTCATATATTGATGTCTTTTGGCCAGACTGAGAACAATGTAGCCCTCTGTGATCTCCCCAATGGCACCTTTCTTTTTACCATGATAATCTCAGAGAATCCTAATTTGGGGCAGGTGAGGAAGTGACAAACCTTTACATATGGAAAGCAGGTAATGGGCCACAGAAATAACAATACCAAATATCTAGCCAGCACTTGGGACTGCTGGCACAATTATTAACAACTAAAATCACGAGGGCATACCTACATAGCCGTTTGACACAATATTTGTGGCTGTATGTCATCCCAACATAAAGTCTACCCCAGATCAGCTAGAGACCCTGCTCTGGGCCTTGGAAAGACAGAAGCCAAGAGCATGCATTTCACTGAAGCCAGGAAGCCAAGAGTATCAGGAAAGGCAACAGAACTGTATACACTCTTAAAAGACTTCCTGTCTTTGCTTTAATTATCCTTACTCCCCCAGTCGTGATTCCCACATTAACTGACGAGCTTGCTCCAGTATGCAGGACCTGAGCAAACGAAGTGAGGACTATTTCAAAAACTGTTATCTCTATGTGGTACATGCTCTTCTAGCTAGGCTGCCTTATCTGCCGTCAGTGGGAGAGAAAGTACCTCACCCTATAGTGAAGAGGGGTATTGACTTATCACAGTCCTAGCACTTCCCCCAAAGTCAACTGAGTCCTGAATCCATGACAGAAATAAATGCAAAGCACTTTTGGAACCTAATTGTGTCTGAAAATGCTATCCCAGACTGCTGTTCTGAGCCTGTGTGTGTGTGTGTGTGTGTGTGTGTGTGTGTGTGTGTGTGTGTGTCTAGATTCTTTGTATTTATTTTATTAAGTTTGTTCTTTGACAATTTCCTACGTATATGAAAAACATTATTATTAATTTGTCCTCCCACCCTTATTTAACTCCCAATGAACCCTCCTTCTCCCTGTAAGTCACGAGTGACTTTAGAGTTTATTTTGTAAACTATTTATTTATTTGTTTGCTTGTTCAAGATTACAGTTACAATGTTTCTTCCTTGCCTTTCCTCCCACCAAACACTCCCACATACCCTTCCCTCCTCCCTCTATTTTGGCTGCTATTTTATATATATATATATATATATATATATATATATATATATATATATATATATATACTGTTAAGACAAGGAACGTCTGTATGTGATATTTATTTTAGGAAAAGTAGTTAGCAGGTGTCTGGTAGAAAAAATGAGTAGACTTATACCTTTAAAAAGTAGTGAAAGCTATAGGTTTGCAGCTACAATATATAGATTAAATGGAGATATTTTTTAGCATGATGAGAAGCATCTTTAAGTTGATATTCAGAAGACAACCAAAGGAAAATTAAAATTTTGAGCTTGTGACTGAATTGTAAAGTGCCAATGTTCCATTAGCTTATCAGAACTCCATTGATCAATGTTAAAAATCTGAACTTTAAAATAACGATAGCATGTGGGGAGAATATGAAATACTTCCTATTTTTAAAAAAAATCTTCCTTGAATCTCTATACCTTGCACTTATAGACCCTAAAACATCTTCTTAGACCCTCCAACATTTATAACCTGCACTTGCCAACTTTCATCATCTTTATCTGCATTTACCAACTTTAAACGTCTTTCATTTGAAGCATTTTTATTTCTAAATAATCATCATCTAAGTTCTTTCACATGCTCTAAACTCTCTCTTTTGCATTTGTCAATCTCAAACCTTTTCCATAAACACCTTTTTCTTAAACCCTAACCAGCTGGGTTGAATCATAAGTCACCTATGGAAAGCACAGTGATGGTGCCTCTACCACAAGCCTTCTCTCTTCTTCACCAAGGTGTCCCTGGACAGAGGGGAAGGATGCTTCTCTGAAGCTCATTTCAGTCTCCTAGCCCAAAGACTGAAAGCATCTACAGGAACATTACCTGGTCCATGTACATCATAATAATTTCAAAGTCTTTCTTCATCTTTATTCCAGGTTGCTATATTTATTGTCTCTTCCTCAGGAAACCAAGAACAAATAATTTCTACAAAATCGAAAAAGCTATGTCATGGTTGTTGCCCTATTTTAGAAAAGCATGATAGGCATTTGCACTAAAGCATGCAGCTGTTTGCATTTCCCATTTTTTCTTTCTTCCCCACACCCACTTGGAGACAAAGCTACTCATCTGCTACATATGTGCAGGGAGGCCTCCATCCAGCCCATGTATGTTCTTCGGTTGGTGGTTCAAACCCCTGAATGTCCCAAGAGTCTATGTTAGCTGACTCTGTTAGTCTACGATGTTCTTATCCCCTTTGGGGCCCTTAATCCTTCCTCCTATTCTTGATAAGAGTCCTCAAGCCCCATCCACTGTTTGGCTGTGAGTGTTTGTATCTGTCTAAGTCAGCTGCTGGGCGGAGCCTCTCAGAGGACACGTTCTTGTCTGCAGTCATAACAGAGTATCATAGTGTCAGGGATTGGTACCTGCCCATGAATGGGCCTCAATTTGGGCCAGTTATTGGTTGGCCATTCCCCCAGACTCTGATCCATCCCACATCTCTGCATGTGTTGGAGACTGAATAGATTTTGGGTTGAAAGTTTTGTGGATGGGTTGGTGTCTCTATGACTCTACTGGGTTTCCTGTCTGGCTAAAGGAGGTAGGCTCTTCAGGTTCCATATCCCTAATGTTGTGAGTCACAGCTAAGGTCACCCCCATTTATTCTTGAAGATCTTCCACATCCCAGGTCTCTGTCTTGTCCTGGAGATGCCCCTCAACCTCTTCACTATGACCCATTAATTGCAGGTTTCCATTCATTTTTATGGTCATCTAGCTGTATCTCATGTCCTTCCCTATACTTGATCCTGAAACTCTCCATTCCCCACAACATCTCTTCTCCCTCCCAGTTCCCTCCCTCTATCTACCTCCTATGACTGATAGAGGATTAATATCCAAAATTTACAAAGAACTCAAGAAATTAGATACCAATCCAAATAATGCAATAAAAAAACAGAACAGGGTACAGAACTAAACAGAAATCTCAACAGAGGAATCTTGAATGGCTGAGAAACACTTAAAGAAATGTACAGAGTCCTTAGTCATCAGGGAAATGCAAACTAAAACAACTCTAAGGTTCCACCTTACACCAATCAGAGTGGATAAGATCATAAATGCAAGAGATAGCACATGCTGGCGAGTACGTGAAGCAAGGGGAACACTTCTTTGTTGATGGAGTGCAAACTTGTACGACCACATTGGAAATCAATTTTGTGGATTCTCAGAAAATTGTGACTAGTTCAATCAACTATACCATAGTGGTATACAGCTATGCTACTCTTGGGCATATGCCCAAAAGATGCTCGAACATCCCACAAAGACATTGCTCCAATATGTCTATAGCAGTTTTATTTGTAAGAGCCAGAACCTGGAAACAACCTAGATGTCCCTCAACTGGAGAATGGATAAAAAAAAATGTGGTACATCCATATAATGGAATACTATACAGCTATTATAAAAAAAAGACATCACAAACTTTGTAGGCAAATGGATGGAGCTTGAGAATATAATCTTGAGTGAGATAACCCAGTCCTCAAATGATACGCATCACATGGATAGTTATCATAAAATACAGGTATCAGAACCAAAGAAGCTGAACAAGAAGGAAGACACAATTAAAGATGCTTGAATCTCAATTAGAAGGGGGAATAAAACAGTCCTAAGAGGCATTTACATTCTTTCCATTCCCTTTTCTACAATGTTCCCTTAGTGAGCATGGTATAAATATCTTACTTAGGACAGTGTATCAACCTATTATTGGTGCCTTGCATAGCCATGGATGTCTGATTTACTACTGTATGCTGAAATGAGGGGCTTCTCTCATTAAGACCACGTAGGATTTGTACATGAATATAAATATATACATTTAGAAACCACTTTTATGTTTTTAGCTAAAAATTCAATTTTAGCTGTAAAACAAGATTCACTCTACCTTTAGGACAGATATATACTCCCCAAGTTGGTTTTTGAGAAGGCTTACAGTACCACTCTTGGAAGTTTTCCTTTGGAGTATTCCTCAATTTCATGGAGTAGAGGTTATCTTAAGAGTCGGAATATTATTATTACACAAGTGGAAACATCATGCCTGGAAGGTTGGTCTCATGGTTAGTAGTGTTCACAGCTATGTTAGATTATTGATGCCTTTTATTGTTAACCTAATAGCAACCTGTTTGGCTTTCTCTGGGGCTATGAAAACAAGTCTTCACAGAGTAGCCTTCCTACTGTAGGATTTAAGCCAGAGGATTATCCTTAGAGTACATCTACCAAACCCAATAAAAACAACCAGTATAATTGCTCAAGCCTGTTTCTAAAGCTTTGTTTCTGGGTGCTTCCAGAGTGTCAGTCTGACAATGAACAGTAAATGTCACATAATATACCTAAATAGGCCAAATATCTCTAAATATCTCCCATATTACTGGTGTTCAGGTAATTTTCTCCTAAAAAATGTTGTTCTTACCACTTCCCTGAGTGCACAAAGAAACAGTAACCTTTCCTTTATTGTTTATCACATTTTAAGAATTCATGGGAAATTATAAAATCTTATTCAAATTAACACATGGTGCTTAAAATAATTAAAGTATTTTCTTTTTTGACAATACTACTATAATAGCAAGATAATTACTTCAGAGGTAAACATAATGTTTTATAATTTAAATAACTTAATTTCATCCTAACTGCAACCTTGATATCCTTATTCATTAAGAAAACAATGTTGTTTTTATTTCATAAAAATTATACTCTAGTTTTCAAAACTAAAACTAAAATTGTTGGTATCTATAATAAGCTATTCTAGGAAATATATTATCTTATACCCAGGATGGAAACACTAAGAGAAATTAGATTTTTCTATATGAAGTTAAAGGAGCTGACAATGGGAAACCCCAAGAAAATGCAAGGAACAATTTAAGAAAAGGTTATTCTAGTCATTCTTGGTAATGCTAAAGTTATATAATTCATATTATTCAAGATTTAGCTGTAATTATTTGGGTAGGAAACATGTTCTTACTTTATTAAAACTAACGTTTCTTTCTTTATCAATTAAAATAATTATGCCAAGATTGAAACACTTTTAAAGGAGATTTCATTTCAATATAATATTGACTAATATCTATGAAGTTTTGTAGGAAAATCATGTATTATAGGGAAATTGGATGTTTCTGGCACAGGAGGGTGTATGTTAAAAACAATGCCCCAAAGACTGTATGTTTTCAGTTGGATGCCTTCCAAATAATCAAACAATATTTAATGAATGCAGTCTGTACTTTCAACAGCAAATGCCTGGCATGTCAATCTATTATGAGTTACCAACTGATGGATAGTCTCTCTTAAAACATTACTAAACCAGTATGTGTTACTTTGTAGTAACAAGGCAGTTAGTACATTGTAACACAAGTTCAAAAGTTGAGGTGTAAACATAAGTAAATAAAGAGCCAGCATTTGCTACCTGAGATCTTGTGGTAATAAACAGACAAAACACACAACTTCACCAGGGGAAAATACCATAAAGAGAGTATTTGATGGAGTGTCTAAGAAATTAAATGCTTGGTTTGGGGACAAATGGATGTCTTTAAGACTTGTTCTCACCTTCACCTTTGACAAGCTGTTTACATCTAACAGCCATGCCAATGTGTTTGTCCAAGGCAACTTGTCAAGTATTTTGGTTGCTACAGGGGGCAGCAAAATCAGATGAACTGTCAAAAATAGTTTAAAGGGGCAGTGTAGACTATAAGCCACTTCAGGAAGACTTAAAATTCTGTGTCCCAGCTTGAAACTCATGTGCTACATTATCATGACCTAAACCTATGGCTAAGCAGAGACCTAATGAAAAAGATTTTGGGGGCAAAGTCCTTGTATTTTAGGGATGTCTTCTCTCACAAGCTCACAGCTTTAAGAGAAAAAACAGAACAAAACTAATTATTAGGAGAAAAGGATGAATGGTCCTCTAAACATATTATTCTGACCATTAATTATCATGTGTGTATATGCAAACACAGGTAAGTATATACATTTACATATACCCATTTACTATGTTCAAATATTAGTCATTTTGTCTCCTATTATCTACATAAAAGTATCCATTTGGACTTTGACTAGTAACAAGGGCAACATTTTATCAGACTGATATTTATCAGGTGGTAATGTATCAGCATGCAATCCTGTTCCTCAAAACTAACAGAAATTTCTGTGATTGGATCATTGTGAATAAACATACCTGAGTGTATTAGACTTAGTATGCATATCCTACTGCCTTTGATAGCTTGACATTTTTTTTTATTATTAACTTGAATATTTCTTATATACATTTCGAGTATTATTCCCTTTCCCGGTTTCCGGGCAAACATCCCTCCCCCCCCCTTCCTTATGGGTGTTCCCCTCCCCACCCTCCCCCATTGCCGCCCTCCCGCAACAGTCTAGTTCACTGGGGTTCAGTATTAGCAGGACCAGGGCTTCCCCTTCCACTGGTGCTCTTACTAGGATATTCATTGCTACCTATGAGGTCAGAGTCCAGGGTCAGTCCATGTATAGTCTTTAGGTAGTGGCTTAGTCCCTGGAAGCTCTGGTGGCTTGGCATTGTTGTACATATAGGGTCTCGAGCCCCTTCAAGCTCTTCCAGTTCTTTTCTCTGATTCCTTCAACAGGGGGGTCCTATTCTCACTTCAGAGGTTT